>NC_089741.1:56861857-56981857 GCF_040412425.1 Macrobrachium rosenbergii
GAAAGAGAGGTGTTGTTTTGTTGGAATAGCTGAGGCCATCACCTTCAAAACATCTCCGCGAAAAATCTTTCCTCCTCCGTCTCATTTTCCTTCTCATGCTCGGTCTCTCCTTGCATTCCTCTCGTCAAAATTCCTCGGGTATCATTTTTGCTCATTAGTGGTTCGTTGAGGAGGACTGAAAGCTTTCGAGAAACCGGCTCTACTCTGGAAAAGCGGGTCTGCTCGTTTCCATTTCATTACAGAGGGATTCTTGTTAAATAAAGGCATCTGTTTCGGCGTTATTTCATTTTGTGAGATTGTTTTTACGCTTTAATGTGTCGATAAATAAAGTCAAGAATACACATATTTTGCTCCTAGAAGTCCGAAAGCATTCGCCATTCCCCTCCTACCCCTCCCCCCCTCCGCTCAGAAAAATAAAAGTGTAAAATCTAAGGTAAAGAGACGCCACGTTTCAGTTGTTTCGTTTATGACGCCTTCGCTGACGAGAGGCTTTAATGACGTGCTCGGGGCCCTTTGGGAGAACTGATCTTTATCCCTTAAAGTGCGAGAGCATTAGAAACTCCCCGTTTTGTTCCATGCACCGCGTGCTCGGCATTTGCATGGGAAGTTGTCGTTATAAAAATTAAATCTTCCTTGAAATTATGAACATCGAAAAATTTATATAACGTTTGTGTATTAGTAGTTTTGCTTGCTTAGTTTTTATACTGAAACAGATTACAGAATATCAGATGTGTCTAGTACATCTTATCACCGTTTTTCACACAAACATTAAATAAAATGACTTTATAAAAATGAAAAATGTTGATAATTTGGTAAATCAAAGTTCACATAAATCATGAGGAGGATGTTTTGAGAAGAATGAACTGCAACAACTGCGGCTTTATGGTACTGGTCATTTTTACGCCGCGCAGACCGAATGTCTGTGTCATTATGACAGATATGATGATCCAGGAAAAATTGTTAAGTTTAGTATTTGTGATATGATTTAAATTTTTTTTTTTTTGTGGCGTGTTAAGGCGTCATTTTCATGGCTGTAAAGAGATATAAACACTCCCATCAAGCTTGGAAAGATTTAGGAATTACGGATTTTACGCGATGGGGAATTCACCCTTAGATTTATTTTTCTACCAAAGACCAATATTTTACGTGAAAGAAATTTTAAAAGCAAAAATATTTCACTCTTAAATATGCGAGTAGACCCTGCAAAGAAACTAGGGTTGACTCTTTAAAACAACCTCTCTCTCTCTCTCTCTCTCTCTCCCTGTGCTAGTTAGAAGAACATGGAATTGTTACTCATGTCTTTCGTTTCCTTTCGGGCTACGACCAACTTTTCTCTCTCTCTCTCTCTCTCTCTCTCTCTCTCTCTCTCTCTCTCTCTCTCTCTCTCTCTCTCTCTCTCTCTCTCTCTCCTAGTTAGAAGGACACGGAAATGTTACTCTTCATGTCTTTTGCCTCCTTTCAGGCTAGGACCAACTCTCTCTCTCTCTCTCTCTCTCTCTCTCTCTCTCTCTCTCTCTCTCTCTCTCTCTCTCTCTCAGAACATCTCGAGATATACAGGCCTCCTAGTGCTCCTACTTTTCCTGCTTTTCCAGCCCCCTCCTACTTAGTCCTACTTTTGAAGAAACTCCTACTAAAAAGTTTGAAAGGATTAAAAAAAATCAATGAATAGACATAAAATTACAGAAGTGTGTTGAATGAGCGCAGCAACGTATTTGGTTATTGATTTGTTGATTAACCACATTATTAGTGATGATGTTTTCGGTTTACATATAGTCTGCCATCTAAAGTTATATAAATGTTTGTGTAAACAAACACCAAAGCAAGAACTATTTATAGATGAAAACATCTGGCTCCCTGACCAAAACAGTCTTTCATTTCATTTTAAGCAATTGGAATAAAATAATTTTTGATTCAAAGCTGAAGCAAAGTGAAATTAACATTTTCAGACACAATGCTCCCAAGTGCATAACAACAGTTGTAAAGCATGGTTGGCAGGGTACCACTGAACAGCAACCTGCTTCGCCATTTGTAGTACCTGCATCCATTGATGAGAAGAGAGAAGTCTTCTGAAAAACTTATCAAAGAAGTGGCGTGTGGAATGTTCAGAATTGTGCCCTTGTCAGAGCATGACAACCTTATGCAAGAGTGGCAGTTGTTTGAAAATGAATTGGTTACAAGGGAGTCATATATAGATGAGGAGTATGTTAGCCCAAATGGACACTGCATCAGATGGAAGCGAGTTGATTTCTATTGGGAAAATATTCTAAGCAATTTCACCAGTCTAGGAATCCCCAAATATCCAACTCTTGGAAAACTTGTCAAGGCAGCATTGACATTGAGCCATGGACAGGCTCATGTTGAGAAGAGTTTCTCTCTTAAGATTTTGGTCACAGCCCGTAGGAGTTGCCTGAATGAGAGATCCATAAATGGTTTACACACAGTTCAGGACAAAGTGCACACAGCAATTACAAAGCCATAAAAGATGCAGAAAAGAGAGGTAAAGAAGAAAATAAGAAGATTGAAGAAAAACAAAGAGAAGAAAAGCAGCTAAAACTTAAGAGGAAACAAGAAGAGAAGGAGGCAGTGCTACGGAAAAACAAAAATTACAGTAAGATGAGATTGAAGCATCAAGAAAACTTGTGAATGAAGCCAATCAGAGATTGAAGAAAGCTTGCCCAGACAAGAAAATCGATCCTGCGGAAGTAGCTGCTGCTCAGGCTCTTTTAGAGTCCGGGAGTGCCAAGTTGGAGAAAGCATCTGCTGAACTGAAGAAAATATCAGATGAAATTGCTTCTGTAAACTAGAAGAAAAAAACTTCCTCGAGTGATAGTGCATCTCAGTGACTGACAAATTATTGTAGTAATTTAGTTTGAGATGTTAAGGTATTGTGAAGCTCATTATATGCAGGCTCTATTTTTGTAACTATTGATATTTAATCTGATTGATTATACATTCTTGTTTGCATATTACTTTAGTATTATTAAGTACTAGTCAAAGGCTTATTTCACTGAAAATCTGAAGTGGATAATGTTTTGTAATTAAATAAAATAAATTAATAAAAAAAAGGTGAAGCCAAGTGCAAGGGCCTAGTAAGTTTTGTTTCATAATTAGTTGTAAAATAGAACAAGCTAAGTTACTAGGTTGGTCAAAGGTGGGCCTTGGTGGGGTTTCCCCTTAAAAAAAAGTCCTTATTTAATATAATGGAGCACGTAACACCTGCTTACTTGTACTGATTGCTTATCCTTTGATAATGAATTTTAAACGTTATTACATGTATGCATTTAAATGCTTAAAATGTCACATTTGAAACATCACTATATCCATGTGGCGCTACTACATGTATCCATTTAAATGCTTGAAATGTTGCATTGGAAACATCACATTATATCTGTGTGGCACTCCTACATGTATACATTTAAATGCTTAAAATGTCGCATTTGAAATATCACACATTATATCCATGTGGCACGCCTACATGTATGCAATTAAATGCTTAAAATGTCGCATTTGAAATATCACATTATATCCGTGTGGCACTCCTACTACTTTTAAGATTATAACTCCTATTTTTTTTTGGTCAGACTCATAGGTTATTTTAAGGGCTGCTAGGAGGCCTGGATATAGGGAATGCTACCTGAGCTAGTTAGAAGGACACGGAAGTGTTACTCTTCATATCTTTCGTCTCCTTTCCTTTCTTCCCTCTTCATCTCTTTTCTCCCTTTAGCCCATGGGGAAGTGGAGGGGGTTGGCAAAGTCTCGTAGAATTCCTTAAAATTAGATGCAAGGGAACTTTAGTTTGATTACGTGTACGTAATATTTTGTCTTTTGCTAAGAGATTCACAATTTCTTGAAAAACAATGTGTAATAAAAATCCACAATTATGTAGTAAGTATATTACTATGTAAAATAAACAAAGACTTTCGAACACTTGAACGGTGTTCCTCATCAGTGCTAACGTTAAAATGTAAAGTGAGAGGGTAGTTTTCTATGAATAGTTTTTAAAAAATGAAGGCGGGGCGAGAAGATAACAGCCCATCACGGAAGTGCTGGTTCCGGTATTATGTTATTCCAAATTCAACAGGCAGTTGCGCCAACCTCCTTGACCTCCGAACTTGCGATGTTGCACCTGCCTGCGCTGCATAGGTGCCATAGTCGGAAACATCCACAGGGACATCGGCTATCTGGAGAGAGAGAGAGAGAGAGAGGGGGGGGGGGGAGAGCAGAGCATCAGGGTTCACACGGTCAACGTCAGTTTGAAATTAAAATGGTTTATGTAGTGTTTGGCAATAAACCAGTTGATGAAAGGGTCTTCATTTGTAAAAGACTTGATATCTTCAAAAGATATTCCCATGTTTATAGCAGCACCTTCAACTAATCTTCTCACGTGAGAATCGTCACTTTTAAAAATAGTTCGTGCACAATCCCAATTAATTCTGTGGTCTAAATTAAAACTATGAGCTACCAAAGCGCTCCCCATTGCATGAAGATCATAGGCCCTTCTGTGTTCCCTTAATCTACGGGGAGAGTGTCAGGGGACTGGATGTAAGATTAAGGGAACACAGAAGTGTCTTCATGCACAGGGGAGCGCTTTGGTAGCTCATAGTTTTAATTAAGACCACAGAATTAATTGGGACTGTGCACGAACTATTTTTAAAAGTGACGATTCTCACATGGGAAGATTAGTTGAAGGTGCTTCTATAAACATGGGCATACGTTTTGAAGATATCAAGTCATTTACAAATGAAGACCCTTTCATCAACTGGTTTATTGCCAAACACTACATAAAACATTTTAATTTCAAACTGACGTTGACCGTGTGAACGCTGATGCTCTGCTCCCCCCCCCCTTCTCTCTCTCTCTCTCCAGATAGCCGACGTCCCTGTGGATGTTTCCGACTATGGCACCTATGCAGCGCAGGCAGGCGCAACATCGCAAGTTCGGAGGCTAAGGGGGTTGGCGCAACTGCCTGTTGAATCTGGAATAACATAATACCCGAACCAAACCTTCCGCGATGGGCTGTTATCTTCTCGCCCCGCCCCCATTTTTTAAAAACTATTCATAAGAAAACTACCCTCTCACTTTACATTTTAACGTTAGCACTGATGAGGAACACCGTACAATTGTTCGAAAGTCTTTGTTTATTTTACATAGTAATATATTTACTATATAATTGTGAATTTTTATTACACATTTTGTCTTTTATTTGTTAGGTTACAGCTTTATTTGATAGGTTATAGCTGCTCCTTATTATGATATTGCTTTTGTATTTACCATTTGCATAGACTTTCCTTCTCTCTCACTCCTTTTGCGGATGCTTGCTCTTTTTCACTACCCGCTCATTGTAAAATTGATTTTTCTCTTTTATATACCTTTTGATGCGTTTAAGTTAATTAACGTAATAGCTTTAACCTTGAGAACTTAAGACTGCTTAGCAACGTACCATGCTTTTCCTTTTCCAGGAAAGTAATTGTCAAGTTTTCAGGTCGAACGTCTCTGTCAACTGTTTTATCAATTTCCAAGATGCTCGAAATTTTCATCGTCGAATTTTTGCATGATCACAAATTGTAAGATTCTATCTTAGTATTTCTCAAGGAAAACAACACACACACACATATATGTATATATATATATATACATATATATATATAAATTTTTTTTTTTTTTGGCGGAAGAATATATTTCTTTTGGGAGGGGGGTAATAAGAGGGTCATCTTGTTGCTGCACGTGTAGTCGTGTTTGTATGGTTTTTACATTTATAAAGAGGTTTGTGGTAAAGAATAGTATTTACTAATCTGACCCCTTCTTTCATTTTTTCCTTATAATAACTAGGCCCTCCTGGAATGTCTGTAGTTGGTAGTTCATATGAACATAAAAGTTTTTCCAGTATCAGGAATGTCCTAGTCGTCTTACTTTATTGAAAGCTCTCTTAAAAACGGGCTGTGGATCCTGAGAAATTGATATGGAATATCTTTTGGAACGTTTTATTAGTCACTCACCGACAAAGTGTTGCAGATTTTTTTTAGTCCTCTCCTCCCCCCACGCCCGCCCAGCCTTTTTGTCTGTGTGTCCATGAGTAAATCTTTACATTTTGTAGAAAGGAGGGGGGAGGAAAGTGTATCTGAAAGAAGTTTTATGTTGGTCTTCTCAACGTAAAGCGTAGCTATATTGTAGGTATATAATCTTATTTCAAGAAAAGAATGTGAAGAAATCCTCTCTGAATCTTAATTTCTGTATTATTCGTGTCATTGTGTGTGTGAGAGAGAGGGACTGTTGTGGTGGGATTGTGGTTAAATTGCGAATTTCATGATTTCCTATTTGTACTGAGAATTTGTTGGCTGTTTTGCAACTTTTGTTGATCCACTTATCGTAACTTCATTACTAATGCCTTTGAAGTTGTTATCTTCCTTGATGAAAATCATTGTATAATTTTCCAGAATGTAACAAAACAAATGCTACTAAACTAACATGCGTGGCGTCGAAGATAATGATCCACGGTTAGACAGCATCGCCGAGAAAAAACATATTGTATGATAATAGTATCTCCTTTTTATAATGGCTGCGTCGCAAGTATTTTGAAACTGGGGCTTTATAGGAAAGTGGAAAAATAACGGAATTGATTTAAGTAGTGTTGTCATAAAACTACTGGATATTTTTATTTATTTACTTAGTTTAATACCGATAAGTATGGATGTGGTGTTCAAGTAGCGTTGACAAATTTTACTCTGGTGGCTAAGACTATATTTTGCTGGTTTCGAACGTCGAAACTGGACTTCCGTCCCCTAGTATAATTTTGTAACGTTTTGTTAGTCACCTATCGACAGAGTTTCTTAATACTTCCTTCCTTTTGTCTATCTGTATGTCTGTCCCATCCCTCAGTGTGTGTTGAACAAAGCAAGTCTTTACTTACTAACCATGGAGGGTGTCTCTGTTCATCAACGAGTATATTATTTCCCTCGTCATTGCAAGTTCTGTTTTACATTTGAAAGAATTTCAGTCAAATTTGCGTAGATGTGAATGAATAGAGACCGTCCGTTTGTCTGTCTGTCAGTGGGTTTATCACAATTACCTGGAAGGCCTGTCGCCAGTCTGATTTTTGTCTTCCTCTTCATAAATTTAACTGTACCAGAACTAATTAACTACAAGGAAAAGAAACGCTTTTGGCATGAAGCCTTATCAGGTAACACAAAATTTGGTAACATTCATCACGGTCCTCATTCCACACCTACCTTCTCACCGCACACTTTTTGAAAGGATTTCAGTCGGACTTGGTGCAAAGGTAGACCAGCTTGGATGAACAGAGGGAAGATCGTCCGTCTCTCTGTCTGTCAGTTTCTGTGACACTTCCCTGGTCAAAGCTTGCTCAACCACCACTGTTGAAGGATGTCAGTCAGACTTGGTACCCATTACCAAAGATGAGTGTGAAGGGAAACCACTCGGCTGTCTCTCTGATTTCATCAGTAGGAATGATATCAGATCGAAGTTGGTTTGGGCGACGGTAGGGGATATGTAAGATATTCTCTCAGAAAGGTTGTTTAGAACCTACTTTTGAATATATCATTTAACGTTTCATCCACACGTGTTTCTAAATTTGTGCCCAGTTATTGTGGAAATGGAAACAGTCAACACCTCAACAAATTTAGGTTTTACTTAATAGGTCTAATATAATATGGAAAGAAGAGTCATTTTGCTATGACAAAAAGGGCTTCTCACCTGTGACCAAATTACAAGGTCTTTCGATGTATAACGCTTTTAAACCGACTAAATACTAAGTGGTTTTCACAGGAAATCACTATTATCAGAGATCAGTTACCAACAAATAAGTGGATAAAGCCATGAAGTATTGATAATTGAAACGTGGAATGAAAACTTAACAGTAAGAAAATTGATTTATAAAGGTCAACTTAAAAAAAAGTGATTCATACATAAATAACTTTGACATTTTGTTAAACGGGATTAATTTTGTGCATATTAATACATTTAATTTTATTGTGCACTCAGAGCGTCAGTGTTATGTAGTTATCAGAATCTAAAAATGATGTACAGTGAAGTGAATAAATGCGAGAGATAATTCTTCCCTTTATCTGCACTATGTGAGCTATGAGAGTGCTGATAAAAACATTTTGTGGATGTGGCTCTAAAATAACAGTGGCAGTCGTCCTCTGAAGCACGATTTATGCCACTCACCGTCTCCCTCTCGGAGATGGCAGCAACATCAAAAGGTAGTCTTATCGTTGTCCTAGGCCTAACATTTGAATAGAAATACATGTCTCCTAAATTGTTAAATACCCTTCCCCTGCACAGCTCGTTGGAAGGCTTTCCTATCTTATTTAGCTGTAGGCCTAATTATTATCAGCAGACGTGTATTCAAAGAGCAGCAGTTCGTGTAAAAAATTGATTGAAAGTCACCTTTACTGCGGCAACCCTTGCCGTTGTCATTTGATCGTTATGATGGTTGACCTTTCTTCCTTCTCATCAGAAGGCTTCGGGTTTCTTTCAAAATAGCAAAAAAGAGAGTTTATTATTGGGTGCTCACGAAAACGGAGTGACGTTGAGCTTATTTATATCCACAGATGAATATTCCTAATTTCGGAAATGAAGATCATATGACGCAACAGCCCTTTACTGGAATTTTAAAGAGCGCCGTAGACACAGGATCTTTTTATGTTAGCATTTGTATTGCCGTTATTTTGCACTTTGCTTTGATGAACGCTTTTTCCCGTTTGTGTGAATATGCTTGCATTGTAGGAGTGAGTTTCATCAAAACAAATATTTGTTTCTCCTTGATATTTTTTTTTTTTTTTTTTCACCGTTCCATTTTTATTTTTTCGCCGCTCTGAGTGGCCTTTCAAGTACCAGCGGTTTGGCCTTTGACCTTAATTTCGTATTCATTCATTCATTCGTCTTTCATACATGACGTAAATTTAAAGCTACCGTCCAGTATTACACGACTGGTCTTAAAGTGATGGAATCTTTCCCGTCGCTAAATGTCAAGGCAATATGTTCATGTCTAGGAAATAGGAATCTCTCTCTCTCTCTCTCTCTCTCTCTCTCTCTCTCTCTCTCTCTCTCTCTCTCTCTCTCTCTCTCTCTCTCTCTCTGCTAATGTTATATGCTAGACATTTCTTCATGGTCATGAAAATTACAAGTTGTGAACACTCGAGTTTTTTAATCAGAGAGGAGAGAAATAGGGTTTGTATTCAGGACTAGGAAAATAATCACAAAAGCAGGATGCAGAGGCTCTTGTCATTGCTATACTTTTTCACCCTTAATGAAAAGTTTGCAGATAATGAATATAAATAACCATTTTCCTTCTTGTTTATACTCTTTCATCCAAGCTAGCAAGAGGGAAATTTCAGATGTTAAAAAAAAATCCCTGCTTTTGTTTCCATTCTCTGAGTTTTATTCCGTGATTGTTCACCTTCCCTGACTATTAGCTCTGTTCACATTCTTATTCTCTCTCTCTCTCTCTCTCTCTCTCTCTCTCTCTCTCTCTCTCTCTCTCTCTCTCTCTCTCATAGGTTCATAATAGTTTACAGGAATAGTTTGTGGTTGAGCTCGTATGTTAAATTGATGGTTTCAGCGGGAATTGCCTGCACGCTTGCAAAAGAAGGAAGATTATAAACCAAAAAAGCAAAGTTTGAAGCCCTATTATTATACTATTATTATGAGACTAAAGTCATGATTATTCGTGTGTATCAGATACATGAGTCAGAATAAACATACGGCTAGTAGCAGTGTCCGTGTATATTTGTCCATTTTAACGTATGAACGTATACTATGTCCAAATTTAGGTATGTTTGCAATTATTTTTATTAAGATGTGAATTATTATATTAGGTGAAGGGGTATACAATTTGGTTTTCATTAAGAGTTACCTGTCGCTAACTAGTGTAAAGTATAACGGCATGTGTGAGAGGGAATATTTTATAAATGGCTTCACTCTGGTGGGAATGAGCTTACCTCGTCGATCCCCACTCTCTCTCTCTCTCTCTCTCTCTCTCTCTCTCTCTCTCTCTCTCTCTCATAACAGTCGACTGACAACTAGATGCTTAACTCACTGACCGTGTCAACAAATGCATAATTAATTTTTACAAGGAATGCGCCCATATCCTCCCTCCTTGACTGATTCTAGAATCGAAAGTTTGTCATTCCCTTTGCGAATTGAACCCGCCGCCACAGCGCTATGGCCAGAGAGAGAGAGAGAGAGAGAAGAGAGAGAGAGAGAGAGAGAGAGAGAGAGAGAGAGAGACTTTGTAAGGAAAATAACTTAAGTTCTACTCGAGAATCGTCCATTGTCATATTCTGTTTTTACTCAAAACACTAAAAGGGCGAGGGTGGTATGATGAATTTGATAGAGTAAGTTTAAGATCATTTTCTTTGATTGAAGCTGCTTCATGTGCAGTTGATTGCAGTCGTTACGGCTGCTGATGGGAGTTCGGGATAGTTGGATAAGTTGTCATGCTTACCCTAAAGTCTTAAGAATGACCCCAAAGTTTAATTTCTCCCGGTAAAAGGACGCTTTGCAGAGAGTTAAAAGTACTGATTATAAACTTAGAAGATTGTAAAATGTTTCTCATTGAAAGTAGCCACTTCCACTTTCTGTTTAGCCAGCTTCATAATTCATTGGTGATGTCTTTGAGTGAAGAAAATGTATTTAACTTGGAGCAAGTATGTGTGATATTTACATATTTTCTTGTAAAACAGTAAGACGAAAAGAAATTGTATGGGCCAACTTATATGCTGGGGATGTTTGTATATTTTAATTAACCCTGTTTGAATCTTCTTTCGGAGAATCTTGTATAATGAAGTGTGAACACAGGTGAGCTGTGTACTTGCTAGTTTTTTTTATAATGTCAACTTGGACGGTCTTTTATAGATGTTTGTTGCTTTGTCATTATGGTTTGTGGGTATTGCGGTGACATTACCACTAGCATGGAGCTTGAAAGGTGTATTATAAGTTTCGTCATTTATTTATTTTAGAATTTTTATTTTTTCTAGTAGAAGAGGGTGTAGCATTGACGCCCCCTCCGTAGGCCTTGGGTAGTAAGAAGAATAATCTCTCAAGGATACACCGCAGGTGTTTTTTCTCCGAGAGGAGGATTGCACTTGCGTGTTTGCGTCCGTCGTATCCCCGACCAAGTCACAGAAGTTTGTCTCTTTATTACGGTAGTAAGGATAAAATATGGAGATTTTTGGACCGAGTAAGAAAAGATAGGAAACTTGGACTGTTTTAAGAATCAGAAGTTTTAGGTATAGATGGTTTCTTTTACTTACGAAATTTCTGGGAATAGAAATGGTTTTATAAACAAGGGGAGGACTCTGTTTTTTAGAAATTCCTTTTACGACAGAAATTTAAAGAAAAGCAAGGGAACGAAAAATGTTGAAACTCTGTTTAACGATAAATTACGGGTATACTGATCACGTTTACACGCCGCCGTCAAGCAAAGGGCCATCCTCTCTAACCACCGGCTCTTGTATGAGTATGCAGATTGCAAGTACCATGGTCTGAGCTTCGAGACTTTTGGTGTCAACTCTTTCTTATATTACTGTCACTTTTGACGGTAAGGGTCATATACAGTACTCTTCATCACTTCATTACTGTACTTTTTCTTAGATCTCAGTAACCAGAGACCTCCCATACCTTGGCTGTTCCCCTCAGCCACTTGGGATAGAAGAAGTTTCGTTCTTGGTTTCCACCTGTCTCCTGCAGCCTCTGTTTAACCTAACCTAGTAGGTATATAAGTTGTGAAATAAGTCCATGTATCTCTCTGCCTTACTCCAGTATTATAATGTAATTAGGAACTATCCAAGGATGTACTCGTAATCTGTATTGAACTTTATATCAAATACGTTGTGGAGGAAGCACTTACTCATTTGTAGATGAATATTTTGTTGGGTGGGGGTTGCGGCGTGTGACGATCAGGAACTCATGCTTAATCAGTTAAAGAAGATTTTGGCGCATGCATTACGAGCCAGTTGGGTAGTACCACTGTAGTTCGTAACACCTTTGACACACATCAAAACGAGGCGCTGTCCAAACAAGTATTTTAGTTACTCCATTTCTTTTTGAAAACTTTTCTCTTGGTAAATAATTTTAATTTATGGCCCCCCAGCCTTGCAAATAGGAGGAATCTTTACATAGGTAAATTTTACGGAAGCTGGGGTATGATATATGTGCAAATAAGGTATCCAGACCATAATGGTTATTATATTTTGTCATGCTGTCTTCCGTATATCGTCATTCTTAAAAATTATAATTTTAAGACTCTCTCTCTCTCTCTCTCTCTCTCTCTCTCTCTCTCTCTCTCTCTCTCTCTCTCTCTCTCTCTCTCAAATTAGAAAAAATACCTTAGAAGCCCTTAATAAGATCATCTTAGTCTTTTATCCCTTTTCCGCCCCTCCCTTTATTGTGTTTCATCCCCTTGCACCTTTTGCACTTTTTTGGGTAGTCCGGTCCCCTATAGGCTTTTCGTCCCCCGCCAGTTTCTTTCAGCGTCCTCCCTGACTATTATTTTCTTACGGATGGATGACTCTCCAAAGTGTATGGTGCCCTTTTGTTCATCTTTTGTTCATAGGCTCACTGGTGATCAGTTTTTGACGAGGGTAATCACCTACACCGCCGATGTTCCGTCGCGCGTATGCCTTTTTGGTCAGGTGAGGTTCGGCTGTTTTTGCCTCCAGTTATATATATATATATATATATATATATATATATATATATATATATATATATATATATATATATATATATATTATATATATAATATCCACCCAAAATAAGTTTGTAGAAAGTCTGATAATTGATGAATTTCTTGTGTATTAATTCATGCTTGTAAGATGACTTCCGGTCTTTAGTTTGTAACTGAAACAGTAAAGATATAGTCATTTGGAGAATAAGGTATATTTTTACCGTAGTTTTGCGTAGTTTTATTTATATGGGCGGTTAGATACTGACGACTTTATATTTTTAACAGAATACCAAAAGGGCTTGCGTTCTTCGGGGTTTACATCATTACTTATCATAGGCATAGTGCCTTTTGCATAAATACCTCATTCATTTCCTTTTTTATTTGGTCTGTTGAAACTAGCGAAGATAAGAAGTTATTTCTTCAACTTGAAAGAATAAAAGAAATCACACACAAACATATATATATATATATACAATCATGAAGCTACAGATGTCGTTTAATATCAAATTCACGCTACCTCGAGAGTATCTCCGATGGAGAATTATCACCGAAGGGGAATTTTATATAAGTGATAAATGAACAGGTGCCACTGGGTTCGCGTCCCAGTGAACTGTTCATTATCACTATAAACCCTTCGTGATAATTCTCCATCAGCTCTCTCAAAGCAATAATTAATGATAAACGACATCTCCTTTCATTAATATATAAATCACAGTGTGATAAAAATTTCACATATATATATATATATATATATATAATATATATATATATATATACATATACATATACACATATATATATACACACATATATATACACACACACACGTCTTTATGTATGTATGTAGTGAAATGTAATCAGGAATAAAAAATGGTTAACTTGCAATGGGCATGAGCCTCATATGTCGATGTTGTGTAACCGAGTTTTTGACAAGAGTCTATTGTGATTATATGAGTATAGGTATAATTTTCCACAAGAATTAGTGGATGTCATCCTGTGTTTGTCCATGATGAGGGCGAGAGAAGGAAAGTGTAATAAAGGCAGAAAAAAGTAAGTTGATATTCGTTTCATTATTTTCGTGTCAGGTCTTTTCGTTACTGGTATTTCGGCCTTAATGCCATTTCTTCACTAGACCGACCGTATCAGATATCCTCCTCGTGATCATTGAAGAATGAGAATCGAAATATGAAAATAGTCATTAATAGCAATTATTTTGATCATGGAAAATTCCTGTTTGACGTCAAAAGATTTCACGAATACTTGTAAAACGGGGTCTGTGGAGGTAATACTCTCAATTGAATTTTTGGATAATACTGGTAGCATTAAAAATGATCATATATGAGACAAACCTCATTATCAGAGCTAATTTATTTCTTTTTGAATTGAAAGGAAAGGAAATATTCCTGCTGTGGTTTGGTGTAAGGAGTCAGCAGTTACTCATTTGGTTGACGGTAGATTTTGTTATCTCGACATGCTGCTTGATATGAAAACGTAGGTAATCTTACTAGATAAAGTCTTTGTGCTTAAGATATCAGGTCAGCCT
This sequence comes from Macrobrachium rosenbergii, assembly GCF_040412425.1. NCBI lineage: Eukaryota > Metazoa > Arthropoda > Malacostraca > Decapoda > Palaemonidae > Macrobrachium > Macrobrachium rosenbergii. The sequence goes on from NC_089741.1 coordinate 56,876,089, forward strand.
GAGAGACCCACAGGTCTCGGCCTGACGACACAACGCCAGATTTGGTGTTATAGTACAATCTATAGGTGCGAGAGAAATAGTTGTGGAGGTTGGGATATTCATAACTCAGTGATAACTGAATACTTCCAATTTCACACACTTTTAAGTATTTCTGGAATCTCACATCAGTATCACTAAAAGACCTTAGTCATGGCAAGGTTAATATTCGGTCTTTGAGACTGACCTACAACCTTAGAGAATAAAAAGACAAATCCTGCTTTCTCTATCATATTAGTGTGCAATAAAGCACTCAGACGTTCCAAATACCAAATAAAAAGCTAGGCCATTCTCACAGTGTTCAGATGCAATATATATGTAAAATTATTTTGAAAAGATATGCCCTTAGAGCTTCGATTCACGTACTTCATTCAAATCTGCATGCATCTTTGCAACTTTCAACAGCTTAAGAATGCCTCTGGGAATCTAAACGGTTACAGAGAATTAAAGAAGTTGTGAGTCGCATACACGAAGTTAGTAAAATATACAGTAATTTTGAAAAATTAATTATGCAAAAAATGAGTTCAGACCAAACTTGGGAGTAACAATTTTCGAAAGCATTCTCTTGATTTAAGGGTATTAGAATGGGACACTCTTTTCAACTTTGATTAAACGCATCTCTTAGTAGTTTGTCTTCTGATGAACTGTTATTTGAGTATTGTAATATTGTAATTTAATCTTGGAATAACTGATCTCTTCTTTCCTTATTATCTATTATCTTGTGTAACCTCTTTCAAACGAACACCATGTTCTTTGGAAGCTTGAATTTCAAGTCAGTGACCCGTGTAGGCATGTTCCTTCTTCTTCAGAATAATAATAATAATAATAATAATAATAATAGTAGTAGTAGTAGAAATTTTACTGAGAAGAATTATAATCGGGTGGGTTACTTAGTGATAATGATCACCTAATCAGAAGCAACGTTGCTGGCTTGTAGAAGTGCCTCGACCATTTACTTGTTGTATTATATGTTGGAATACATGTATTTTCAGTATTTTATTCGTATGATTTATTATTATGAGTATATTCTTTTAAGGAAAAATATAATTTAGGATCTATAAGTAATCCAGTGTTGGCTACAGTAGCCATTCCCTAGAGAACAATAGAAACAAAACCTTTATCTTGAGGTGGAGGAGAAATCCCCCACTAAACGTTACCGGTGCGAGAGTATAATTAGAACTGATCTTAATTCGTTCTCTTCCTCCAACCTCGCCTTTGTTCGCAATGAATTTATTGGTGGATGAAAGCACTGCTTAGAGTTATTTTTGGAACCCTCCCTTTTTTTCCTTTATGTCGCAATGATAAGGTTTAGGAGGAATGTGGGTCGGCATTGTGATGTTTCCTTGATTGTGATTGCTACGTGTTTGTGTACGTAATTTCAGTCTTTACTTACTTTTTTATGCTTGTAAGGTCGCTAATAAGAGGGATATAGTGGAGTAGATTAATAGCGCCTTCGACTAAAATCTCTAATCTCGTATGATTTTTCAGTAAGTCTGTCAAGTTTTTAGGTACATGGTTTTCATGAATTAGATATTTTAATTTCAAGAGGAACTCCTGGGAAACCCAGTGTGAATTAAATGTTAGCTCGCTGATATACAGTATTATGTAATGATTACTTAAAAATTATATGGGCAACTGAGAGTCATTCACTATAGATAATCTTACATATTTTCGGTAATGACCGTGAGTGTCATGCAGTGATTTTTTAGGTTAAAATCCAGTTATTACGTTTGCTTGTAGTTAAAAAAAAATGCAAAATATTTTGTTAGAGGAATAAAGCATGAAAATCATGATTATACACCTTTCACTGTCATAAGAAAAATGACAGTTGTCAGAAGTCAGAGGATTTTATGTTCACCTTTCATCTTGAATTACACAGCTTAAAAGTTATATAAAATTTTCAAGTAATCTGTTAGAACGCTGTTGGTTTTAGAGCTCTTTATGACATATTTCAGTCGTTAATCCGTCCGTATTTCCCGGTGAAATCATCTGTATAAATTTTTACAGAAGTACGTGAAAGCTAGCTATGGATTAGACACTAATATCTCTCGTTTTCTGTTATTTTTACATGTCCCCCTTCCCACCCCAACCCCCTTTGGTACCAGTGATGTCTTACCCCCACAGTCTTCTTTTCCAGTTAATAAGTCATATGTATACCGAAATGGGGTATGATAAACCCGTAGATTTTGTGAAGTTACTAAGTCCACGGGCAGAACCAGCCCCGTTTCAGGGAAGCCCTTCCCACCCCAAGCCCCTTTGGTCGTCTTTGGTGGTAGTATTGTCTTACCCCCACTGTATTCTTTTCTCGATAGTAAGGTTCCTCATTTGGATGGGTGGGTGTCGTTCTTAGCCAGCACTCTGCTGGTCCCGCATATGATTCTCCGACCGGCCACTGAAGAATTAGAGGAGTTTATTTCTGGTGATATAAATTCATTTCTCGTTATAATGTGGTTCGGATCCCACAATAAGCTGTGGGTCCCGTTGCTAGGTAACCAATTGGTTACTAGCCACGTAAAATAAATCTAATCTTTCGGGCCAGCCCTAGAAGAGCTGTTAATCAGCTCAGTGGTCTGGTTAAACTATGGTATACCTAACTTCTCGATAGTAAGTCATATGTTTACCAAGTTTGGTTGAAATTGCTCAATGCGTTTCAGAGTTATGCTGGATCACACACACACACACACCCATTTTTTGTGTGTGTGTGTATATATATACTATATATATATATATATATATATATATATATATATATATATATATATATATATTATATAATTAAGCCACGTTTTAGAAAAGAAAGCATTACATCAATACATAAAGTTTTGTCTTTCACTTGTTGCACATCTGTTTAGGGTTGCATTTGGATTTTCCCCTGATAGGCGTCTGAAGAGAACTAACAGAGTTAAACGCCTTTGATGCCAGCGAATTTTTGAGTACGGCCAAACGCGAATTGTTGATGAAGTACGGGTTGTGTGGTGGTGCAAGTTGTTTACTTTCTTTTAACGTTATAACTGCTTTCGTCGGCTTTCATAGCAGATGGGAAAAAGTTTTGTGGTATTCGGAATGTAGTTAACATGTCCGCTTATTATCACTTTTTGAGTTGATGATTGAGATTAGAGTTTGATGCTGAGAGATGGGGAAAGGCGTTTAATGTTTATAGGCCTGGTTAATGGGCAAATTAGTTTTATCAATAACATTATTGAATGGCGATAGGCGACTCATGGGTATGACGCCTATATGATACAAGCTAATCAGCTGTTAATGAACGGCAGAGTGACTTAGGTTGCGTTACTAATGGGCATGGGAGGGAAAATTAGTTTCGTTTAGTTAATGGACCAAAGAAAGAGGAAGTCTGGCATTTAATAATATGATTGCACCTTTGACCTTATCAAGAAGCGTAGTCTCCGAAATGATTATATTTTTACCTGTTGAAGAGAACACAATCTCTTTGCCTTTTCTAAATTAGGCCTGTGCTAGTCTCGACTGTCACACGCGATCGATACCTTTAAGCCTGCGCGTCAGTGTGAAGAGGAACAGTCTCGTAAACAATGTTTACCTGTACAAAAGACCTTGGGAGAAGCCGTTATTTCTGCCACGTGTCAGCAGCCGGTGTCCACAAAAACAGGCGATATTTTGCCTCGAAGTAATAAGCAAGGAGAGAATCAAAAGCGAGGCGACAAAATTGATCCTTCCTTTTCTGTGCCTCGGAAATTTTGCCTTGACTTTTTTCCTTGGGCGTAGGCATACGGAAAAGTGCCAGTGGAAACAAAAGAGCCAAAAAATCTGCGGAAACTCTTTGTCATGAAGCGAAGATCAAAGGAGGTGCCATTTCCTCTTTACAGTACTGAAACTCCGCAACATCCCACTTCTCGCTTCCTAATTGGTTTTTCGTCAAAGTAATTAGGCAACGAAAATGAAGAGCCTATGAAAATACCTGGGAATTGAATTTCCTCTCTAAATTAGGCCTAGGTTTTTATAATTGTTCTCCCTTGAGCTAAAGAGGACATTAAAAGCCAACGGAAAATATAACGTGGGTTCTCGGCTACAGGGTCATTGTAAAGATTTGGGGAAAGAAATAGAGTGATACTTTATCTTGGCTAACCGCTACTACTACCACTGCCGAGCTGAGGTGTTCGTTGTTATATGTGTTACATTTTTCCATATACTTGTAATGATTTAATATTTCTCTTGGCAGTAATCAAGATTTTTCATTGAAGTATTTTCTACAAAGGCAGTTATAAATTTTCTTTTTAAATGTTTTCCACCTGATTGTTATATAATTTTAATTTTTATTTTTCTGCAACACTACAGTAGTCGTCTTTTTGATATGGTATTTATTTTAGAAGTATTAACTTCTTCAGAAGCTGTGAAGACTTAGGTTGGTTGGTGGGCCAAGAGGACGTATGAATTCTTGTAAACGAAGTTTGGATTTTATACATCGAGATGAGCACTCTGCTTAGTTAGCAAGGAATTGGTGATAGGTCCAGGAAACCCTGATACAGTTTCAGGGTATCAAGCTGTTTTCAGTGATTACGAAGTTCTCTTTGACTCTTGAGATATATGCTCGTCAAATGCAAAATCTGGGAGGACTTAAGTTGGTATAACTGCTTTAAACCTGGTTGAAGATTTGGCCTGAGCCGGGGAAATTTGTTAAGCTCCTGCAAGTTTTCAAGTCTGATATTTTAGGTTAGTACTTTATCTTCTTGAATTCTGGAATGGTAGCGTTATTCCTGACTGCTGGTTTGGTATAAGTACTGAATAGATTTAAAATTTGGTCATTTTCCTATAAATTTGGAATATGTTTGTTGAATTAAATTGGATTTCATTTGTGCTTTTTAATTTTGAATTCTTTTGTTTTCTGTGACCCTTACACTTATTGGAGTAAATCCACTCCATGTAGTCTGGTAACCTGAAAAGTTGAAGTAATTCTAAGAGGTCATTGCTACGCATTAAAACACATGAAAATAAAGTAAAGTTAACCAGCATCGCTTTGTCAGGCAAAGAATTTAGCTGTGAATTTTCATCTGGTTGACGGTGTTCTCGTGTTGCGCGCAACAGGTTGCAGATGAGAACGGTGGTTGGTTGCCCAGCGACCTCCATATCTTGCCATAATGCTTGCAGCAACCTAAGAAGGAAAGTGTAACTAGCCTTAGATGAACCGTTACTGTAGGCGTTTTGTATTTTACCGGCCTACAACAAACGTGATTCGATTTGTAGACAAGTTTCGGTATTATGGTGATGCCTTTAGTGCAACACCGACAGTATGGCGGCTGTGATATCTAAATACTTATTTGTTGTATTCGTTGCCCGATGCTGTATCTCGCGTCGAAACCGACTTTAACACATCGGTATCCTGACTAAATCATCAACATTGCCATTCGGCATGTTGTTGTCCATCCCCTTTACCAGAGGAATACGTGGAAGAGGACAATGTCAAAGGTGCGTTTGTATGTTTAAACTTCCTTGTCAGTGTTATAGTTTCATGTAAGGCTTCGATTTGTTCTTAGCTATCTTGGGAAGGAGACGTTGCTTCCCAGAGAATTTTAATTCGACAGACATCGGACGAATAGAGTTTTAACCTATTTATCTGGTTGAGTGCCAAGGTCGGGTAATTAATTTGAAATTGGTTATTAATGTTCTAAGGGTGATAGTGACTTTTAACGCTCAGATTTCAAAGACATTTAACAGAATTGTAAAGAAGGCGTCCAGAAGTAGCTTTCATTCATTCGGTACCTAAAGAAGAAAGCGTTCACTGGGAGATATATTTTGCTGTGATATATCTTTCCCTTTTCATAGCAACGCTGCCAAGATGATTCCCTCTCCCGTCCAGCTGTTATTTTGTCCTCCTCGTTCGTCACCTCCATGTTGGATGAAATGAAGTCTCATAATTTTGTCTTTTCTTTGAAGTATGACGATGCCTTAGTCTCCAGGTGGCCGAGATAATAGGTGCGAAAGGGGCTGTCTTCCGTCTCATAATCAGCTTATTAGGACGCGCTTAACAATATCTCGACGAATTCATTCACTTTTGATATGCGTTATTGGCTTTTGAAAGTCAAACATGGTTATTAATTCGGTAATGTTGACCATTATGCCATAACGTTCGAAGAGAAAGTTTTGATGTGATTTTTTCGGTCACTTTGGTCTTTATTCGTTCTCTTCTAAGTCGCTTCCCTTTTCCATTTATATTTATATGCCTCCCCCTTGTAATTCATCATCAGTTTCTGACGGTGACAAATATTGCTGTTAGATTTTGGTTAGGTCATGGCTAGGTCGGGAATTTCTTGATAATAGTACATCAAATTTTAGGAATTCGTTTCTCGGCCTTTAACTAGATTTCCTTCTGAGAGTTAAGCCATCCAGTGCGTGGATTTTCGCTTGTTCCTTGGAACGTTTTAAATTCATTTCTCGCTATAATGTGGTTCGGATTCCACAATAAACTGTGGGTCCCGTTACTAGGTAACCAATTGGTTCCTAGCCACGTAAAAATAAATCTAATCCTTCGGGCCAGCCCTAGGAGAGCTGTTAATCAGCTCAGTGGTCTGGTTAAACTAAGATATACTTAACTTTAACTTTTTATGTACCTTTGCAACAGTTGTTATGCTCCACGTTATACGTATACACCTCTAATGATCATCACTGAGATTTTTATGTCATCCACGTTGATTAATATATGGAATTTCATTGCTAAAATATATGGGATGGGGTGGGGAAGGGGCAGGGGGAAAGGTGTGTGTGTGTGCGTGCGTGATTATGTTCTTGGTAATGGTAAAGTCTACGGTCGATGTCCCTCGGATTGTGAGTACAAACATTATTAAATTTTTCTAAATAGAATGGTCACTTCAGTTTCTTTTGCTTTTTAATTACCAAGTCATAGTTAGGTATCATCCCCAGTATTTAATCTTTACTCTTTCTTTCATTTCTTTAGAAGAAGGTGAGAATAATATTGGAACAAAAACAGAACTGCTATTAGTAAAATCGTTTTGGCTGTGCTCAGATGATTCCCTATATAATGATATCGAAGCGTTTGCCTTGTAAGACCTATTATTATTATTATTATTATTATTATTATTATTATTATTATTATTATTATTATTCAGTAGATGAAACCTGTTCATATGGAACAAGCCCACAGGGGCCATTGACTTGAAATTCAAGACTTCCAAAGAATATGGTGTTCATTAGGAAGAAGTAAAAGGAAGTAAAGGGAAATGGTTATTCAGTGCCTCTAAAGTGGAGTTTCTTTTAAGCAACTAATATCAAAACTCTGTTTTGTGTCATTATCATGAAGATAATGTCAACGGTATTATACTGCACTGTATGCATTCATAATGCATGGGCGACCCCTGTTTTTTTCATTAATGGTGTTTTCTTGTTTTCATTCTGGGTGCCGGTTGATATCGTATGAAAGTTAGCAGTTTGGCAATGAGCGATCACTTGTGACCTGGATGAAAGTGAAAGTAAATGCAAATAGTCAGAGGTTATGTTGATTGATTTCTGTTAATGCTGGGCATTCTTTAACAAGTTGTTTATTTCACAAGTCATTGTTTGCCTAGCGTTAATATGCGAATATGAAAGTAGTTTTCATATTGAAAGGTTCATAGAAAATGGAAAAAAAAAAACACGTACAGAAGCTTACAGAAGTCTGCGGGTTTTAATCTCCCGATTTGTGGTGCTCTGGAATCTAGGTCTGTATTCTTTGACTTTCAGCTTGATTTGGGTTCAACGCTTTTTTTTTCAAAGCGCCTACTGTTCTTAACTTTGTCATAAATGACCTTTTAACTGTACTTCCTCAGTACGCAATGGTTTCCTGGAACTGGCAAATCTAATCTAGTTATTGGAGAACTGTGTGGCATTTTTTTGTTGTTGATTATGACTATGATTAATCTCTCTTATCTTATACTTGAGTTTGAATTGCGGTTATCGTCGTCCATTTGTTGCTTTTATCTTATCGTCAGTGCCAGAGACAAAAATTATATCCGGCATTATATTGCACTTACTTATGTATATCTTATCAGCAAACTCGACGTGTTAAAATTCATGTTTACAAGGTAAGTAGAACTTCTGCTGAAATATATTCGGAAGTTCACCAGTGTGGGGAATGAGGCTTGGGTTTTGGTTGTTGAGTACAGATAGTAATCAGACACTCGGCACTTAGCAACAGGCTTGAATTAAACCTTAGATTTTAGACAGATATCTCTTATTTTAATGGTTACAAGATTTACCGTTGTAGGTTTGCTTACGATGAGATTTCTTTTAAAAGTGTTGTATTCGTAATTGTGTCATATAAAAAAAAAAGCCATTTAGACCTGATCATTTCGTGAACAGACTACTGTGTGATTGAAGGGGAAACCCTCAGGCTACAACTGAATTTAACTGTAACTCGTCGAAAGTTTATTTCAGGCAATGCTTGCCCTGAAATTATTTTGAAGATGTTGCTGGAACATTTTATTTTCAGGACCGTTCCTTCAGTAACCCTTTATTTTTCCGTGAGGTTTTATTGGACACCCTGATTTCGAGTTAATTAACATTTGATAGCGTAGTGATTTATCACTGACATTGATTATTTCATTCTTTCTAATTGTGTAACAAAGAAAATGACTGGATGAGATGAATTGTCAGCAGAACATAAGCAACAAACCTTATAATTTTCTCTCTCTCTCTCTCTCTCTCTCTCTCTCTCTCTCTCTCTCTCTCTCTCTCTCTCTCTCACACGCGCGCGCGCACACACACACACACACACACACACACACACACACACACACACACACACACACACACACACTGCGTGAGTGAATTTGAAAGGAAATTAATCTGTAAATATGTTTTTAAGACGAAAGAATAAATATGATGCGAATGTTTAAAAAAAATCCGTTAAGTAATACACGAGGAAACTGAATTACACGGACATCACCATTCAACTTTTGTTCTTGAGAGTTGATCAAATGCATAGTACTGCACGTACAAACGCACATATGTGTATACACGTACATATATTTAGTATAGCATTACCCTGTTGCAGTTGAAGTCCCCTGTGTGTTATTAGGGGAAGGATTTACAGGTAACACAAGCAGCTGGAGTGCTGATAAGGCAGCTTAAGTATACCTTAGTTTAACCAGACCACTGAGCTGACCAACAGCTCTCCTAGGGCTGGCCCGAAGCATTAGATTTTATTTTGCTTGGCTAAGAACCAATTGGTTACCTAGCAACGGGACCTACAGCTTATTGTGAAATCCGAACCACAGTACAACGAGAAATTAATTCCTCTAATTCTTCATTGGCCGGTCGGAGACTCGAACGTGGGCCAGCAAGGTGCTAGCCGAGAACGGTACCGACCCGTCCAACGCGGAACTTGATATGGCAGCTTGACCTGGTATATATCGTGAAGAGGAGAAGGCTCGGGCACTTACATAAATAATACATATTTGGCATTTGGTAACTTGGCAACTTTTCATGCATTCACATATGTTGACGATTGTGCTTGAAGTCACAAGCAGACTTGGCATAAAATTTCGGTTGAGAGAGAAGTCGTTATTATCCTTGTACTATGTGAAAGCACCTTGCTTTGGTACAAGGATGCTAAACTTGTGTAGTAGTAGTAGTAGTAAGTAGCAGCGTGTAATTATATCCATATTATAATGTTGCTCTCTCTCTCTCTCTCTCTCTCTCTCTCTCTCTCTCTCTCTCTCTCTCTCTCTCTCTCTCTCTCGTATTGTACTTGAGCAATAGTTAGTACTCTTAAATTTGCTATGCAATTAATTTATAAATTTCATGCTTTCAGATACACAGTTTACTGAGAATAACTATGAGAATTTTGAATAGTCCCAAGTGGTCCCGTGGGTATAGAGGTCGCTTGTTTAAAACGTAGGCTTCTGTCCCTTTTTTAAATAGACCAACCAGGCATACTGATGCGTAGTTTCCATCCCAGAGAACTTGAGTGTATCATGCGTCCATGTAGGTAATGGAACCAAGGGTGATGAATCTAAGTCGAAGATTCTTTATTCTCCCACATGTAAATGACAGACAGACACTAACGTGAAGGCGGGAGGAAATCCCACGCCTGTCACACTTCAGCGGCCACTTAGCAGTAACTGCTTTATGCATCGCACATGTCGGGAAACAATAGCGGCGTTGTCATGTTTAATTGCAATGTTGCCACGATGCATAATCAAGCTAGTGGTCTTACAATAAGTATAATGGTTTAAGCATTGGTGAAGGATAAATGATAACGTAAACATAATTCTTCTGTAAAACAATAATAAAGTAAAACAATAATAAAGTAAATGTACATGAATGCTTGTAAGCTGTACGTAATGTATGTACTATGCAATAGTTATGATATTTGATATCTATACCATGAGATTGTAAGTAACATCTACCACGACACCTTATCTCATTCTGTCCGTCTTTCTAGGTTAGGGCCTACTATTGTTTCCTCTGTTCCCTTTGCCATTTAAATACAGACTTTTTGTATGTAGAGGGCGTTAGATTACTTGTGCTATCGGACTTCGCATTAGAAAAAAGATTCATGTAAATGTGTATTGTTCTTGCTGAACCTTTTTTTTTATGTCCGTTGGAGGTCATCGAGAGTGAACATTGTTAGGCTTATTTATTTCCATAATCTCCCCTTATTTTAAGGTATTTTGTCACCAGTTGATCATTGCGACAAAGGACCCTTGGAAAAGTCATATATTTTATAATATAACTCTTAGTGTGTGTTTGTGTGTGTGTGCTGTAATACGCTTTCACTACAAACGACCAAATGCACAGAAACCCACTTGTTTAATATATCTTGGCAACATTATTTCGTCACGAAAATCAGAAACCTATTATTTTTTACCACGTACAATCCTTTTTTTTTTGTTATGAAGCTTTTCTTTATTAAGTTTCAGGTAAAACTTGGGCCGGGTATTCACGGTCAGGTTTATCTGTCAGTTCCTCTGCCAATTCATCGAATCTGGCGTTAAAACTTAATGTAGACGACAGTGTGTGGGTGGAGTCAGTCCACTCACTAGAACGGATGGACTGATGGAATTGCCTAAAGTTCTTCCGACCGACTGACAGGTGATTGCATTTGTGGACGGGTAAGCAACGATTTTGTGACAGTTCGCTGCTGGATTTCGCTTGGGAAAGGATCTTAGCCGCTCGGACCAGATTATGAATAAACTATGTATAGGCCTAATTCATTTCATTGTTAGACTCTGCGGCACCATTTGTAGACCGTTGTGACTCCGAATCATGTAATAAAAAATATATTTCCATGTGATACAAACAATTTGGTGTAGGCCTAGGCAAGTGTCTTGCCTTTTGATGAAAGGTGTTACTGAAGAAAGGAGGCTTCAAGGCTCATTTCATAAATAACTGAACCAACCCCCAGTTCTAATTTAACATATTAAAATTTATAAGAATAGACATCTCTCTGTAATAGGCAATATTTAGACTATACTCTGTTAAGCTTTTTTGCTTCTTTACTATTATTGAGTGAGTTGTCACAGCAGCCAGCCTATATAGATAGCTCCACCCCTCATAAGCCAGCGGAGTGTCCATCGGTGCCACATAGTGTTACCACGACGAAGGCAAGGCGAGAACTGTGGACGGTGACCTCGAGTTTCATGTGGGCGTTCATCCGCCGAACGGTCGCGGGTGAACTGACAGGTAAACCTGATCGTGAATACCCGGCCTTACTTTTGCTACGGTCAAGAACGTAGTCCATATAACCATTGCTAGATATTTCACTAATGCCTTTGGCTTGGATAATCCGCAGTTTTGTGGTTTGATGTGAATGATGAATAATGACTTGCTTAATTCCAGGGAGCTATATATGGATCTGAGTCGATTCTGTTATCAAAGACTGCAAGACAGTAACCCTAATTATTAAGTTAATAATTTTCAGGATAGTCGCATCTTGCGTTAATTAGAGAAATGAATCATATATTTTGTTTTTTAAGTGTGTGTGCGTGTATTAATGTTCGAACATTTATTAGTATATCTTTCCACTGCTTATACATGTTATTTGCATGTGTACTTTACCACTGTTCGAATTTTGTACGATATCTGTGACTTTTTTTCATGTTAAATCCGATGTAACGAAATGCCTTTACTAGAACCTCATTGAACGAAGGGTACTAAAATTATTGGCATTTTAACTAAATTAAATGAGTTTGAGAATATTGCAAGGTGAATACATCTTAAAATTTGGGGCGGGTTGTTTTGCGAGACTGGCGGAAGGAAGCGAAGCGCCATCGCAGAGGTTTGCCAAATATCGTTTGAGTTTTTCACCTCCGAAGAAGTTGAGGAAGGCGGTCTGATCAGGGGGAGTCGTCAATACCTCATGACCCGGTTTACTGACACTGAAGAATCTATCTGAAATGGACTTCAGAATTGCCCATTGTCCTTGGAAACTCAATGGAAGGGAGGAAGGAAGGAGGGAGCGCGGTGGTAGAGCCGAATTCTTTACACTTTTTCATTTCTTGATGAACACCTACCAACCACAGAAAATGAAAAGAAATAGGAAAGGGTCTGAGTGCGACGGAGAATGATCGACTGAGTTTTGATAGTTTTGGCTGGGAACCAATGCGAAGCAATACTCGACACTGATGAAAATACCAGTCCTTACCTCGCGAAATTTAATGCCGCTGCCAAAGAGAGGTGATGGATCATGCGGGATGATTTCGCTTTTCTCTCGGCGGTTCTCCGGTCAGTTGTTTCACGTGCGATTTGGGTATTTTGAAGGGAAGATCACTCTTCTTAATTGTCAGTTTATACTGCAGCTTATTTGCTTTAGCCTTTGTTTTGTAGCTGTTTTAAGATCTGAATCATAACGATATTGATCGTTCGAGTTGCTTGCATTAATTAACCAGGATAATTGTGATTTATTTGAAACCTGTCCGTTAAATTTTGTTCAGGGCTGTACCAAAGTTCATTGCTTCGCACATTTGCGGGCGGATAGCAGATGTAACGTCTCACTTAATTAAGGGCAAGATGCTTAACGTAAGTGCAGTGGCCTATTAACTACAGTGGTCATCGACCCAGTCAGAAACTGGGACCGAAACATCGTAGTTCGTAGATATTTGCATGAGGAACCGTAGTTGTATTTTCACAGCAGGATTTTTCCGGGATTACGAGCTTTCCATTAGATTAAATAGCGGTTTCATGTTACATATATTTCAGTGCTGTTTCCGGCCACGAATGTTATTGGTGTTATAACACCAGTTTATGGCTCTAATCAATCAGTTGGGGAAAGACTTAAGCACATAACCATTATGAAAGAGTAAATTCAAACACACAATTATATTATATATATATATATATATATATATATATATATATATATATATATATATATATATACATATATATACATATATATACATACATACATATATATTAAATATATATATATATATATATATATATATATATATATATATATATATATATATATATTATTTATATATGTAGATATTGTATGTATTATGTATCCGGGAACTGAATTTAGTATAAAGGCCATTTGAAGAGCTCTTCAGACATTAAATTGGAATAAAATAGTAAAAAAAGGGTCTCACAGTAGTACCCCCTCAAAAAGGAAAAAAAAATCGTGTGGTGCATTCGGCAACTGATATCATAACGGCTCAATATTAAACGTCGCCGATCCATGTCAATGCTTGTGCATTTTTTACAAATGTGTTAAATTACGACTTTAAGAGTGTTTTCCACGATGTTGAACTTGACGCTCTGCAACATCTTCCTCTGCTTACTACCATCGTACGCATAACCGAAAAAAATACTGCATGAATTTAAAAACTGCAGAAAAGATTGGGCCGCTAGCAGTGATAGGCTCTCTCTCTCTCTCTCTCTCTCTCTCTCTCTCTCTCTCTCTCTCTCTCTCTCTCTCTCTCTCTCATATATATTTTTATAAGTTAAGAAAGACACAGACTACATTCGAAATACAGGCAACATTAAATAACGATATTTGTGTATGATTTTGTTTCAGTTTTTGTGTGTGCATGGCGTCAGTGTTTACATAATGCATTCTCTGGTCACTAGTTAAAGTGTAATAAAATGTTAAGAAAGCATCGCATGTAGAGATTCGCTGCAAAAGGCCTGTGAATGCAAAAAGTTTATAGTAAAAGGCTTGTGAATACAAGAAATGAATCTGTTAAATCGTCAATTCCTTTAGCGTATTGCAGAACATTCGAAAAGATTAGGTAGAGCTATTGTAGTTTAGCCTAGGCTTCATTGGCAGGGGATTACTATAATGTGTTAATGCTTGCAAAGATTCTTTACAGAAATTTAAATTGCATACAATGTTATGCAGAAAGTCCACTTCCTAAAGGATAAAAGAATCAAATTTAGAGTGGCAATCTAGAATAAATTAGGCTCTGGTTAGGCGACCGAAATTCTGAACAATGCAAGTTGATACTGAGGATAGCTAACTGCATGGTCGACCGAAACTAATCATGTCGATAAGTGATGAGTGGATTTAGACTCAGATTCCAACATAACAAAGAAACTGCCATGTTTGTGTAAGCCATATTATTTCCTGTCTTTCTTTTTTGCCCTCATGAAATTTAGAGAAGCTGGTAGACGGCTCTGATATAATTGTAGTTTTGCAGACGGCAGAAAATTATTTGCAGAAACGATAATAAAATAAAAGCTAACATAATGTGTTTAGGGGAAGGATGTGTATTTCATAAGGTAAAGCGGTCCTAAAAAAGGAAAGGTACCTTAGTTCCATTTGCCTACCATTTAATGCCGAGCCATCTAGGAAACTGGTTAAGAAACAATAACAGATTGTAAGGCTGTATGGAAAAAAGTATACTTAAGTTAATTAATAAGAATGAGAAGAAATTAATATTAAAATGTATTTTCAAAACAGAGTTTGGTAACTAGAGTGAATAATGAGCCGAAGTTTCTTAATTCGGCGCAGTCGAGTTTTCTGTACAGCGAATAATACCGTATGAAATTCTCAGCCACGGCCCATGAAACTCTCAGCCGCGGCCAGTAAAACTTTCAGCCACGGCCCAGTGTTGACCTGTGTTGGCACCTATAGCGGTGCCAGACGCACGATCATGCCTAACTTTAACCTTAAATAAAATAAAAACTACTGAGGCTAGAGGGCTGCAATTTGGTAAGTTTGATGATTGGAGGGTGGATGATCAACATACCAATCTGCACCCCTGTAGCTTCAGTAGTTTTTAAGATTTGAGGGCGGACAGAAAAAGTGCGGAAGGACAGTCAAAGCCATCTCACTAGTTTTCTTTACAAAAAACTAAAAAGTACAGTTTGCAATGAGGTCAGACACTTTTACTTATTCAGTCGTATTCAGTTAGGAGTATGTGTAACGGACTTCGGGAGTCGTTCACAGAAACCATTACAGTCGATGTCGAGATGATTTTTTAAGTCCTTTGTTGCTTTTCCTTAACAGAACTCCCTACCATTCAGGCCTACTCCAACCAGCATAGCCACATCGAATCCTTATGAATGTTTTGCTTCCTTTCAAGGAATTCTATTTAACTTGTGTTTACTAGCGTTGTACGGTGGACCTTATGTGTATTCAAAGACCTTTTACTTCAAACTGTATAGGAGATTTTGTAACATATTATTATTCAAATGTAACTGTTAACAAAAGAATGGACATATTGACACAGAAGCTGAAACAAAATCAGATATAAAAATATAAATCTTTTTGGAGCGAAGGAGAGAATTCTCTCTCTCTCTCTCTCTCTCTCTCTCTCTCTCTCTCTCTCTCTCTCTCTCTCTCACACACACACACACACACACACACACACACACACACACACACACACACACACACACACACACTCTTTTACGGCCCAGATATGCTCGGAATATCGTAAATGGTCTTGCTACATATTTCTTTTAAATTCTTAATTTGTATACATTTTTTCGGTCTTGTGTACGAACAAAGAGAGAGAGAGAGAGAGAGAGAGAGAGAGAGATAATATGTCAAGCCTTCAGACACCATGAAGAACACTAAAGGTAGCAATTTAGCACATTTGTCAAGAATGAAGCTACGTTTACGTACTTTTATCCTCCATGAGTTCACGTCCAGAAGTCATTAATCCTCCTTGGAAGTACTGCAGAACAATTTCTCGGGTCCATATTTCGCATATTTAGTTTCTATTTAAAGAAGAGAATCCATTCAAATTCCTTTTTTCCCCTCTCATAAATATATTTTCGTGTGTGTCGGAATTTACACTGATAAAATTGATGGGGCCACCCTTTAAACGCTCCAGTGTACGGAAACTTGGAGGAAGTACACTGCGTTACTGTTATTAGAACTACGCACTTTTCTTTTCTACAAATCATTTCGTATGTTGTCTTAAATAAGACCCTTATTATAACGATAAATGACAGCTCCCTTAACTACCCTACATAATTATGTTTTGGTGTTACTCTTAGCATAGTGTTACAGTATTTTGTTTATTGCATGTTATTATCTTACAAATAATTAGCATTTACGTTATAGGTGATTCTAACCATAATTGATGCATTATTTTTTTTTAATAATAAGGAAGGTCCACTTTCTCCGGTATAGGATGCATTATGAACTGCAAGGAATGACTTTTCGGTTCCTCCTTTCTTTCCATATCTGGTTATTCGTGATTAAGCTTCAGTCGTAAAGCATTTTTCGTATTGACATGTTTAAATTACAGGCCATGTTTTGGAGTTCCATTACATATGGAAGAACGTGACATTATTTTGTACACTCTACTTTGTTGGCGTTTCCGTCAAAAGATATTTAATGGGTTATGAAATATTCATTTACGTTTCCTTGAGGATGATAGATTGTCTGACTTACATTCAATTAGTATTTTTGGCTTTCTGAAGGTCACGCTGATGTAAATGAATCTAATTTAAGGTAAAATCATTACCTCATTAGAAGGCTGCTGCAAGGCGTTGGACTGTATATTTTGATGTGCGTCCTTTGAAATCAAAAGTAAAAGGTCGTAATAAATCAGTGCTATGTTTTCATTAAAATACGTACCAAACGGAGTACACAATATCTAACTGCATTTTTCAATACTGTATAAAAATGAGAAAAAGTCAAATAATCAAGTATAGTAGGATCGGTTCGATCTTTCGAAGCGGCAGAATTAAAGCTAGCCTCGACTCATATCAAAATATAAAGTAACAGCAAGACAAAGTTTGATGCAAATTTGTCTTGTTAATGCTGAGACGGATGGGGCAGTCAATGTAATGATCTTGTCAAGCCCATTTTTGTTCGAGAGATGCCCCAGCTTTGTAGGAGACGATCGACCTGCTTCTTGAAAGATGAAACATTGCCTGATTAACGCAAAAAAGGGAATTATTGTATGTAAACGCCTTTAGTCACGGTGAAACTGTCACTGAATTGAGCCAGTATGACGATTACTTATTTCATAGAATTGTGGGAAATCATGGGTTGTCTCGTTTAGTAGGGATGCATGAGACAAAGAAGAATTCAAGTGAAACAATGGAATTGTGGGCTGGCAGAAAGTGGGGCGAGGAAAGAGAACGAAACCATTGATTGAAAGAAAATATCTTCGAATCAGTCCTTTTGAAGAAGGTGATAAAAGCATCCGTTCTGCTGGCAGTATTCCAGATAGTGGCTTCATGCTTATATACTGGGTGTTAGTTTTGCACAGCGTTGAGGAATTATATTCATTTGCAGTATACGCAACAAACGTTATATGCAAACTGGGTTTAAGTACGTGTATGTATATTTTACCAGTTCCAGTTGTTGGCATTTTCCCAGCAGTACGAAATGTCTTCACTTTTTCCATTTATTTCATGCAAAGAACATTTTATTTCATGCAAAGGACTGGATACGATCTCGTGTTTACAGTTCCTTTGCAGTGACTGCGCTTCCATTTGCTAATAATTATACTTGCATGGCAATGTGAAAGGGATCTTACATCTCCATAATGAAATTATTATCTGGTCATAGGGAGACGAGATTGGGTCTGCCTGAATCCCGTCACGAATTGGGTACACCGTTCGCCTTTATTAGCTTTGATTAAGGACAACAGGAGAGACAACTTGAAATTCCAACAAGTTTTCGTGCCATTATTGTTTCTTTGGTGGGTTCTTATTTCCACTAAAAAGGCATTTGGTTTAGGAGTTTCACAAAATTCTGCTCTTCTCAGAATATTTTCCTTGCTGAAGGTAGTAGTATTAAGTGCGACATGCGGAATGTTTTCGTGTTTCATTTTTGTTCTGTTTAATGATTTTGTTTGTTATAAATGTCTTAATATATTAGTTGGCCGTGATAAGCCAGGAAGTTATAAAAAAAATAGATACATGAACTATATATATATATATATATATATATATATATATATATATATATATATATATATATATATATATATACATATATACATACATACATACATACATACATACATACATATATATATATATATATATATATATATATATATATATATATATTATATAATTTTGAGTGTGTAAATGAAACATCAGTGCAACACATTATCTCTCCGATGATTGCATCATTGCAGGATGAGTACTCCTTAACACAGTATCATTATGGAAAGCCAGTGTAAATGACTGGAACTTAATGATTACCTTTGTCATTCAGTACTTTATGCAGTAATTCTTTTCCTATTCTGAATGCTTTTTCTACTTGAGCCAACTAGCTTACAGCTTACTAATACTAATAATAATATATAGACCAACAGCTCTAGTTTTATTTCTCAACAAACAAGAAATTGCTGTTTTTGTACTTTGAATCTTCCATGCTAAATATGTATCTAGCCAATGAATTCTTGTGTTGTGTAAAGTATAACATTGTCCTAGCCGTTAAGTTGGACCACTAACGAAATGAATTACTTATAAGTTCCTTGAGTGTAACTTTGTCCGTAATATTTGATTTGTTGACCACGAAGATTTTCGAAACAAGAAAATGAAAAGAAGCAGGAGTGAAAATTTCGCGTGATGTTTTCGTCCTCCCAACTTCTGATAACGAGTCCAGCCCATTTCAATAGTACCTGGGGGTTTCCTTTGTGACGGCGACCCGGCGGCAAGATTATTCTTTGCTTATTATGGTATCAAAGGCATTATTAGAGAATGTTATATTTGCTGACTTTTTACACGCTTCTTTCAAGTTTCTCGCTGTCCGCAAATCGCATCAAGTTTTTCTATAGCCTGTTCTGTTTTCCTCATGGACGTTCTGAAAGAGAAGTAAAGTTTTTATGTCGTCTGTTTTCTGGGACTGGTCTCATTAATAGGAGGCATTCTCTCTTTATAGAATCTGTTTTTTTCAGTCTGATATTGAATTCTCCAGTGTCTCTTCTTACCTACTGCTCATTTGATATACAGTGTTGTCTTGGGTTGTTCTCTTTTGTGGGCTAAGTATTTTATGTGGACTCAGTAAAAAAATACTGTCTCTTCCATCTCCTTTTACAGTTTTTCTCCATCTGATGCGGTTGGTTATTGTTGTGTCCTGCTGAATTTCTCCCTTTAATATTTTTGTATTTAGATTTGAATCATTATTGAGATACCTAGTATTTAAGAGACCTTGGATATTCAGATCAGTTTTCAAGTGTTCTTCTTCCTTAGCTTACATTTTTTTTTCCAGAAATGCCAGGAAAAATTCCCTTTACTAGTGAGTGAGGTGTCAGTTTCTTTTGTAATGCATCCACGAACCTTTTCATATTTCTTCTGTAACACGAGGGTACTCCAGTTTCTGCTCTCAGTGCATTCCTTGATGGTTCGTAATTTGACTGTTACTTCTGCTCTCTGCGCTTGTTATCATCATCCATTTTATTGGATATAATGGTAAGCACTTTGAAGATATATTTGTAGTATTTAAATCAATCCTTTTTGACAATTTTTATCTTTGCTATCATTACAGCAGTTTTTCTTATTTGATAGGAACCTTCTAAGATGTTCAATTTTGTTTACTCTGATCCGTCCAGTTTCATTTAGATGAGTTTTCATGTTTTAGTTTAGGATAATATTCTTAGTTTGATATATGTGTGGTCCACATTCTTTAACTACGAGGATAACCACCTTAAGTGTTATTTCGTGGTGTGGTGAGTCGGCAGTTTGGATCCTGTTAGCTGCACAAAGAGGAAAATTATAATAAAACGAAAAAGAAAACGAAAAATTTAGCCACAACTCTGCATCTTATTCCTGAAGCCTCTCGTATTCCCTTCGAAATAAATTGTAATGAATTATGAGATGTAGGAATAGTGAAGATAATCCCCTGCATCCTGTCGTCTACCACTTGTTATTTTGATATTTGTTGCTAGTTCATTGTTAACCTGGAATTCTGTTTTATCATTTAGGTTTATGTTGACAATATAGTTATGGAATTGGGGCGAACGTTTATCTTTTTTTCATGGTCTTTATATAAGTTTTTCATCTCTTACAACATTGACGAAAAAAAATTGTTCTATGTCCACATGTACCTTGATGAATTCAGCTGTGGTCTCCATCAGTCGGGATTCTTTTATAAGATTCTTCTCTATTTTATCCTTCCCCATTACCATCTAAATGGAAAATGTAGCAGTGCTACTCGGCTGAATTCGCTCATTTTTAGCATTGGCACTTTTTAGATCATTGTGATTTCCAATTGTATTAGATTTTTCTTCATCACCTTGGCGGTTTTTTTAATTATTCTGCGCGTTTGCGTAACATCTCAAAAATTGTTTTATGTTTCTTTGCTCTTATTTGCTTGTTCGTACAGTTCCATGTTTTAACCCATATGACTTACTACTTTTCCCTGTTTAATTTTGCGTATTTGTTTTCCAAAGTCATCATATCTTACTAATTCTGCTTCACGTTGTCAAATTTTAATTTAAATGTCGGCAATTGCAGTTTCAAACACCAGCAGCACCACTTGGAATGTTATTTGACACTGTAGTCTACTTCGAACCCAATCTATGCTAAAAAAAAATAAAAAGGTCCGTTTACCAGTTGCTCTCTTTTGGACCCTCTGTAACTTATATTATAATGATCGGAAACTTATACTATAATGATCAGACTATCTATTATATTTTAGGGCTGGGTCTTTGCCTCCGTAGGGGGTTAGTGCCCTCACCGCTTGTCTTATGGGGCACTGAAAGAATTTTGCAGCGTCACCTCTTTCCTTAGCTGCAAGCACTTTTAAACCTCGTACTTTATAGTCATTCCTGCAGTCTTTCCTCCATCTTGCTGTCCAAGCTCTCTTAACTATTATTTCTTAGTAACTGTGGATTTTCTCCCCGTTTCACCTTTAGGCCCTTGTAAATCATCTCATATTTTATGAATCTTTTTTATCTTGCTACCCAGCTACTCCAGCCCCCCCCCTTTTTTTTTCACTTGTTTTTAGCTTTGAATAGCTCGAAGATCCCCAGTGCTTGGCTTTATAACCTAATTTCATAATTTATATATTTTCTTGCCTCGATTAAAATACTGAGTTCCAGATGTAGCATTCCTATCATGAACCAATTCAGATTCCTCTTTTGATATTTAGAATACTGGTGGCGATGTTACAGAGATAGACAAAATTTGATTTTTTTAATTGATAATTTTTAGTATACATTTTTTCCAGTCATTAGACTTCTTATGTGAACGTCGCCACGCTCATGGTCTAGACCTTGACCATGCTGACATTTTGCATTCTATTACCACGTAAAATTTTCTTCTTGTCATTCTACTCACTGTTGTCAGAAAATAAGAAAATAACAATACGTACAGTATAATTTTTTATTAACATAACTGTAATATGTACTAACCTTGTAGATGCGAAAATTCACGTTTTGGAATTGACTGTGTTGAAAGAAGGAAATTAGGAGTAAATAAATTTTTTACCTACAATATTTTTTCGACATGAAAGGCAATTTTATGTCCTTTTAACCCTAATAGACCCAACAAGAAAGGTAAACCTGAGTACATTGGACCCCAGATTAACTTGCATGACAGGTAAGTGGGTTTATATTAAACCCCAGTAGACTCTGCATGAAAGATACAGTAGGGTCCAAGGACTTCAAAGGCTTTTTAGCGGTAAGTCATTGGCAGATCCAGGAAGGAACCCATCAACCTACTAACTACTCGATAAGTCAAGGAGGAGAGGGAAGGCAAGTCCTCAGACTTCGTGGTAAAATTATATATATATATATATATATATATATATATATATATATATATATATATATATTATATATATATATATATATATATATATATATATATATATATAGTTGAACAGTGTCCAGTGAATTCCACATAACTCGCCTTACACGTGGCATCAGGAATATGCTTTAGTTTCACATAATTATATAGTTGTTATGTTTGCAGTAAGAATGTTTTTATAAGATAGGCACCTTGGTAAAAAAAATAGCTTAAAGACGCTGGAATATTATAAATGAACACTACCTAAAGGAATGGCTTTTGGTGGTGAAGGTTATAGTCGCGAAGGCAGTGAATGTTTAGATCGGACAGAAACTAAAGTAATTTTATGTGACGTATTTTAAATCAAGGCAAAATTGGGACCAAGAATGCTTTTTCTTCCTTTCATTTTGTATAGTAATTGAGCCGTACACTTGTGATACTTTAGAGTATATCATTTATAAGCCCCAGGCTTGGGCTGATATTTATGATTTAGATAGATATGTTAAATATTTATTGAGTGCTTGGGAGTTGAGGTGAACAAGTAAATCAGATTGGAAATTGTTAATTACGAACTAGGGTGAGCGTTTTACCACCTGTATCACGTTTCGGGGACCTGATATATACCCGGTATGTACGACATGCGACACTTACGACAAAGTAAAGAAGGATACTATTTTTGAAACAAAATTTCCACGGACGGTGAAGCTTTCATGGAATTTTGCGAGGAGCAGTAATGAATTTCTCAGAAGGAGCGTCGCTCGGTAATCACGTTAGCGGATGAAATGGACAAAGTGAAAATTCCATTCGTCGTCGTCAGGCTTATCTTGGAGTAGAAGAGAATGCAAGAAGTCTGTCTCTCTCTCTCTCTCTCTCTCTCTCTCTCTCTCTCTCTCTCTCTCTCTCTCTCTCTCTCTCTTCTTTCATATATCAGGTTTTCTTACTGAATTTATTCCAACGTGAATAAAACTGGTAAAATGAAGCTGGGCTATAATCTTTGCACGATGAATCAGGATGTTGCTTCTTCCAGTTTTTTTTGCTGATGGGTTTCAACATTGTTGGAAGTCCCTTATTATACTAATTTTTATATCGAGGTCTGAAGGTAGATATCCAAATAGGTTCTTTTGGTTGATGTTCGATTTGACGACTAGCATTGCTCTCGCGTTCTTATGACCAGTTCAGGAAGAGACATTACATTGCAGCTGTAAACAAGGTAAAGCAGGAGACCTGGTCATATAATTCATTATGAGAAGAGGCACAATATTAATTATAGAGAGAGAGAGAGAGAGAATTTGTTTTGTTTATTTATTAGTTGTTCAAAACGGGCGTAACAATACCATAGGTCATCAGTTTAGAAATGGAGGGACCATAGGCAGGAGAGAAATCAAAGACAGAGCGGTTCTCAGTTCCATAAAGAAATCGGTAAAGTTGAGGTAAAATCACTGGCTGGAAAGGAACAGTTGTTTTTGAAAGGCCGAAGCAAACACTGCCCACAAGTGGTGTAAATTAATGGCATTTGCGACTGACTGATGGCTGAGACGTCAGCTGGTAATGATGAATCTATTGATGGTTGTGGAAAGTAACAATAACGATGGCGCTGAACGGACAAAGGAAACGAAGGGAAGAGGAAGCAAATTTCAGTTTCTGAAAAGGAACCAGGGATATTTGTGACCTGTTTTGATTGCATTGTCGGTAAGTCTCGTCCTCGTCGTGTGTTGTTACAGACATTATATATATTATATATTTATATATTTGTGTATATATATATATATATATATATATTATATATATATATATATATATATATATATATATATATATATATATATATATATATATATATATATATATATACAATATATATGCATATATAATATATGAATATACTGTATATATATACACAAATATATATATATATATATATATATATATATATATATATATATATATATATATATATATATATATATATATATATATATATAATTCCCCAACAATAACCAGTTTCCTCTAATAGGCCAGTCAGTCCTACATTCCTCCTGTAATTGTTGACTCCAGGTTGAAACCCGTTGCTGGAAATGTCCATAACTTTATCCACTTTATAATTCCACCTACCCAGAGATTTAGCAGCTGTGCATAGATGTACTCCGCCTACGCACACACGTGCGTATTACCATTGTGAACATTAGGCCATTGCGCTCTCTTACTACTTCTACCATACTTATCCAGCACTTTCTTTGTCCCCCTTTTCACTTTCAGTTAATACCTTGTGTTCTTTGTGTATGTAGAATAGAGGAATATATAAGGCAACATTTGATGTCATATGAGTCAGCGGCATAACCGGTTCGCTGAAAATATTTTGCAAGCTCAAACTTCAACTGATGTCAGCATGTTTGCTTGTATAATTAGATACTGTAATTGGCAATTAAATGAGAGAATTGAACTGCAGCTCTTAAGCAGGATGCGAACGCGAGAGTTTAAGTTCAATTCTCTCATTTAATTGTCCGGTGCAGCATTCATATCTGTCACGTGAAAAAAAGTGATTTTAATGTCATAATTTTGATACGTTCATTCGTGTTCAGATAATTAAAATGAATGGTTAAAATTTGTCAGATTTATCACCTGGCAGTTGGAAAAGGGAGGTACGTTTTTCCATTCGATTTGAGTGTTGCAGGATGGCAAAATATTGGAAGTCGTTATATACTAGGTTTTAGTATATAACAGATATTCTAGGTATAAATAGTATGGTTGTTTGGATTGGCAAATGTCTTCCACGCCAGGCGTGTTGCAGTCATAACGCTTTTGTATTTATAACGTGTCTTGTGTTGAGCAATATCCGTTTAATGCTTTCTGTTTGTGAGGAAGAATTAAAACTCTCTCTCTCTCTCTCTCTCTCTCTCTCTCTCTCTCTCTCTCTCTCTCTCTCTCTCTCTCTCTCTCTCTCTCTCTCTCCTTCAAAATAATTTTAACGATGGTCGAAAGTCTGTCATTTCTTGCGCCTGTACGGTAGCACGAGATTGCCAAGTGTCTGTAGTTGCATTGAGGTCAGTTGCTATTTTAGTGTGTCTTTAAATATGATAAGTGTATTTCTTTTAAGATTAAATCTTGGATTTCCCTTTAACCCTGTCAGTCCCTTGAAAAGGTTTTGTTAATAATGCCTTTATTGTATTGGGTAGTTTTATGCTTCGAAATTCACTCTCTCTCTCTCTCTCTCTCTCTCTCTCTCTCTCTCTCTCTCTCTCTCTCTCTCTCTCTCTCTCATTGTTGAATCCTGTTACTGAAAAATGTATTAATGAACGTTCAGTGTGCAAGAATACATACAAGTATCGAAAAATGTGTGATTTCTCACTGGTTCAAGAAGAAAAAGAGGTAAAAAGGAAAAAGGAAGTTACGACAGGCTGCATTGTTGGTGTTGGCAGAATGGCTGTTGATGAGGTCACTTTTTGGGGAATGAAGTAATTAAAACCATTGTTTTCTCGTCATCGCTGATGTTGACATGATACTTGTGGGGTAAGCGTCAAACCTAATATTCTCGATAAATATTTACATTGCTGAGTAATTATAGTTAAGTATAGATCACATTCTTTGTTCTTGTTGCGTGTTCTGACTCCTAAAGGACTTTTTTCTGTCATGGGAAGGAAATTTTTTCCCAACCTTATATCTCATGACCTGTTCTCAATTGTTTTTACTTTTTTTTTTCATACCTGCTAACGGATTTTTCAAATATTTTCCACTTTGTCCGTAAACGTGGTGTTTATGAAATGAGCTGTCTTCTGTGTGAAAGCATGTTGCAAATTTAGTTACCGGTGTCCTATTATCAGTGAATTCACGAAGTTAAAAGATATACAGTATATTGCCTGGGAGTGGTGATTTTTGCAGTATATTATCATCTACATGGAAATGGAATGTAGAAAAAAGTCAAACCTCGAGGAAATTAATACTTAATAAATGAATCGGTGATGAATATTCAGGAAAGTTCATGATCTTTTGCCCATCTATAGATATTTTGAATCTATGTATCGTCGACATTTTAATGTGTGTTTAATTGATTTAGTGAACTTGAACTTGTAAATGGGGACCGAATTTGCGTACTTTCATATTTTGTTAATACCTTTTTTTAACCAGTTTGGCTTACGTCTACCTACAACGAGTGTGTCGCGAGTCAAAGTCAGCTTTTGCCCAAACCTGAATGTAATAGATTTAATTCCTTTATCTCAATAAGATACGAAAATCCTTTCATGGATGGCATTTCAGCGTCTTCATGGTTATATTTTCAGACTGACTGTAGTGTTGCATGGTCAGTTTGTATCAGAATTGTTTTCTTGTCACGTGGATGATAGCGTTATCGTGTTTGTATCTTTTAAATCATTTTGAATATTGAGAGCTGAGAAGCTAGATCATTACATTATCTCTCATAGAATCCTGTTTGCTGTTTTACATTTGTGAAATGAGGCATTGCTTAACAGGTCCGCTATGATTTTTGTTAATCGTGTAGATGTAAGATGTTTATTTCGTCCGCGTTTAGATGCTAGTTACCAGATTATCATATTTTTCTTTTTGAAAAATGTTATTGAGTTGTTCAATAATGTAAGATGAATTCAATGAAATCATAATAGTTTTTTTTTTTTCAAACAATCCAAAGATATTTTCTGCTTCTTATGAGTTCGTCTTGTCTTTCCTGATGCTGACGTTGTCAGACCACCAGCCCACTACCTACCGGCGCGCACCTGCCTCTCTCACACCCACCGCACCCGCACCATCATCATTTCCATCAGACTTCGACAACTTTGTAAATGTTGCTTCCTTCACTAACAACGTTCCCGCCCGCCTGCTGTGATTACCTTGAATAATCTCGCCTCCAAACTTTTCCCTGCCCATAGTTTATGTAATTTCCCTGCAAAATACTCCTTTCACACTCCTCCGCTTCCTCCTCCTCCTCCTCCTCCTCCTCCCCGAGCGCTTTTGCTTCTCCCCGCTTTTCTCTTTGAACCTTTTCTCATCACGCGAAATTGCGTAGGCGTGGTTGCATCGTCTGAAGTTGCATAGTTATTAGGTCTTCGTGGACAGAGGGTGGTAGAGTGTTGTTTTGTGGATGATCAATTTTTTCACGATCAATTTTTTTTTTTTTTCACAAGGTATGGTGATGGAAAATACTGATACAAGTTATTAACACCCCGGCTGTTATATGCAGTTCTGCGTTTTACCTTAAGGACGGCCTTATATAAGTCATTTTGGAATTTCTTCATATCTGCTTTATGTTGCTGCGCATTTTCTTGATCAGGGTTTTTTTTATAATGATAGTTAAACGTGGGGAACGTTACCCCTAGACTGTTAAGTTCGGCGTATTATTAGTATACACGTTGCGTTTTTTATTGTAGGGTTATCTTAGTGAGCTGGCAGTGTTCTGTCGTATGGAATACTTAGTTTTGGTGTAGTATTTGCCTATGGTTGCCTTTTTTTTGCCTTTTGAAGTGCCTTTATTGTTTTTGCTTAAAAAGTTTCCTTGGGCTGGCGTTATGTTAACATAATTTACATTTCCTTGGGCTAGCTTCATTTTGCTGTATGAAACGCAGTTTTAAAAATTCACTGCATGAAGTACTGAGATTCGCATTAGAATGTGCCGTAGAAAATTTGCTATTGCGGTGCTTATGTCTTGGAAGATCAACCTCGGCGAACACAACACTTCCTTGAAATTCTTCTCGGAGCTTCTGTGATTTCCACTTTAAATGGCTATTCCATTAACCGCTGTGCTTCCCCCTCCCATCCCTCTCTCCCTCTCTCTCTCTCTCTCTCTCTCTCCTCCCCAACATTTCCCATTGCCTTGTAGGTGCCTCATAAACCTCATTGCCCTGACAGCCTTTATAAGGGACGTCAAAAGTCTTTTCCAGCAGGAGGTTGTGGGATTAAGTTTGAAACAAGCGAAATGAATTTTGAGCCGAGAAAATTAGATTCAAGAATGCGATTATCTCGCGGTGTTCTTCCCTTTACTCAAAGGTTTTTCATTTCTCTCTCTCTCTCTCTCTCTCTCTCTCTCTCTCTCTCTCTCTCTCTCTCTCTCTCTCTCTCTCTCTCTCTCTCTCTCTCTCTCTCTCTGTCTTGTTGCCAACTGCAACAAGCAACAGAGATAAATAAAAGGTCCATGTATTCCCAGAAAAATATGGGAATGCCTCGATGTTTTATTTATCTTCTTGTTTTTTGTTGCAGTTGGTTTTTTCTTTTTTTTTTACAATAGGTTGAGAGTTCTTTGCAGGATTATGCTGAGAGAGAGAGAGAAGAAGAAGAGAAAGAGAAGAAGAAGAGAAGAAGAAAGATAAGAAAGAAGATGAGGGGAGAGCGCGGTTGGGTAATGTGGTTGTTTGTGTTCTCTCTACTAATTAACTTCATCAGTGCGCGTTTGCCGTTGTAAACATTCACATGTTGGATTTACGATTTAATTGAAATTTGAATTCGTATATTTGTTAAACTGTGGCGGTAACGTAATATCCAATTGGGCCGGTTATAGATACCTCTTCGAGTTTATGTATTTAACATTTAAACATTTACAGTTTTTCCTATTGGCCTCCCATAAATGTTTCTGAAGGTTTATGAAATACCATGTGTGTCTCTTTGAATTTCTTCCTTTTTTTTTATCAGACTGAGGTAACTTTGATTGAATTGAACTTAAAGTATCGGAAAAATCGCTTAACCCCCTTGTAGAAATCCGATTCCTCGCATAAAAATCGCTATATCGAGATGTTGTTTGCCATGTTAAGCCGTACAGAGTGGACAAGTCTTGGAATTTAAATCGTAAATGTAGTAAATTAACGTTTGGTTTTTTTTCAGTATTCTTAAGGCCTTGCATCCATGGGTCGTTCTAGTGTGGTCAGAAGAAGTATTTTCTCAGTGATTTTATATATATATATATATATATATATATATATATATATATATATATATATATATATATATATATATATATATATATATATTTCTATATATATCACACATCCCATATACTAGCCTAGCCAACCCGGCACTGGCTGGAAAAACTCTGAATGACAATCGGTAAACTATCTTTTTCTCTGTCCCGCTCTCTCCTCCCTTAACACCCCTAAGTTTACTTGTCATTTCTTCTGTCAGTTCATCGAAACTTCTTTTAAAACTTACTTGTAGACAACGGTTTGTGGGTGGAGACCGTACACTTAACCAGAATGGATGGACTGATGTTATTTTACCTAAATATCTTTTGACTGAGTGACAGTAATTGCACGTGTGGACAGGTTAACACCATTTTTGTGACTGTTTGCCGCCGTATTTCATCTTGGTAGCATCTCAGATGCTATGATCAGAATATGAATAAATTATGTAAAGATTTGTTCATTTCATTGTTAGATCCTTCAACGCTGTTGTTAGGCCGTTATAATTCCAGATCATACAATAAAAATCTAAAACAATATTTCCATATGATACAGACAATTTGGTATAGACCTAGGCCAGTGATGTCTTTTTATGATATGTGTTACTATAATGAAAGTAAACTTCGCTGTCCAGTTCCTAAAAAACTGAACCAACCTCTCAGTTCTAATTTAAACTCATTAATATTGTATGAGAATAGACTTCTTTTTGTAATAAGAAATATTTAGCCTATGTTCTGTTACGCCTTTTTACTTCTTTCCTATTATTAAGTGAATGACTGCAAAAGTTAGCCTTCCACCCCCTTGTTGTATTAAGAAAAAAGTGACAAAACACTTTCCTATACGGCTACCTTTAACTCATGATACATATTTTTTTATATTGGTG
Organism: Macrobrachium rosenbergii; assembly: GCF_040412425.1. Lineage (NCBI taxonomy): Eukaryota > Metazoa > Arthropoda > Malacostraca > Decapoda > Palaemonidae > Macrobrachium > Macrobrachium rosenbergii. Next base: position 56,906,026 of record NC_089741.1, read on the forward strand.
TTAGGGACGTTATTAACATACCATAATAAATTACAACTCATTATCTTTACAATGACATCAAATTCCTTAATGTAAAATTGTGTACAAAGTTACACATACGGCATCAATAAACTTGGTCAATTTGTACAATAACGTAATCATGAATCAAACAAAATCTTTCCCTTCTTGGGGATTGTTAAGCAATCGGTATTTATTGTTTTGAATAAATATACGTTGGTAAAAGATAGAAATGAATATATATCATTCTAATGTGTAACCATAAACAATAATTTTATCTTCTCAAACGATGGGAATACTATTCCTCACTGTTATGATTACATCAGCAAAAGGTATGAATTTACTAGTTGTGTAAGCTGTGAGCACTTCGAGTTACTCGAAGTGCAGTAGTTGCCATTTCTTAATTTAATCCCTATTTGCATATAATACATTTACCGTCTAAGTGCCTTTCGGAAAAGATCTCCAAATGTCATGATCTACATTCATGTAAAGTTTTAATCTAGGATTTTCAGTCATTATCTAACAGGTAATAAGTACCAAGCAACGTGAAAAGAAACTTATCTTCCGTATGCAGTGAAGTTTTTTGCCAATTGGTGTGATAATTAATTCCAACAGCTGCTGGCTGAAATCGTTGTGTTAAGCCACTACTACACATGCGCGGAATCAGCTTCGCTTACTATGGTAAGAAATGATCGATTTAGGTTTTCAGTGCAGTTTTTATCGAGGTATTCAGCAATTATATTAATCATTATCATAAATTATGATAAAAATTGGCGTATAATGTTATCCAAAATTGATGTTATAGAGAGTTATTATTTGTAGGTTGATCATGCTTCTGTAACAGAAGAAAAGTGAAGCACCATGTGAAAAATGAGAAAAAACCCAGAACTGAAGGAAAAAGTGACGTAAAAACGAAAATTTCATTTGTTTTGTCTGTGTTTGTATGTCTGTCACGGGATGGGGGTTTGATTTTGAGTTAACCTTTCTGGGGTGACAGAGGCCGTGTGCAAAATTTTCTCTGGGTCTGTCATTCGGTTTGGATTTCTATAGAAGCCAAACTAATATACAATCACTTTATGTGTGTGTGTGTATATATATATATATATATATATATATATATATATATATATATATATATATATATATATATATATATATATATATATATATATATATCTATATCACACTTTGTATTTATATATTCATTTTATGATTCATAACAATCTTAATGTATTTCGAAGGCTTTTTATTGTGTTACAGTCGCCGTTAGATTGCTTATTTATTTATATATATTTTTAAGTGCTTGCCGGAGTAGTTTCAGTCCCTAAATGTAATAGGATGAATACGGAAAGGCATACAAGGATTGATAATTGACCACCGAGTAAGGGGGACGTGCATATCGATTGGATGCAAATTTTCAAATCCGTAGAACTTGAGTGTACTGAAGATAATGTATGTAAATATTGAATACTTTAGTTTAAGCAGTGTCATTGTGGGACAGCCTGAAGTCAGTTGAAAGTAAGATTGTTTTATGGTGCTCTCGTATGAATTAATCTATCAGTTGGGTTATCTATCCCTTGCTTTCTAGGATAGTTTCCGAAATAATCTAAAAGTTTAGTAGAAAGCCAAAAGGGTTTGTTGAAAATCAGTATCGTAGATGCTCTGGTCTTTGCATCTCATCAAGATGGGGTGAGTTCAGATTTGAAGTTTGGGAAGTGGTTTGAATTTATGCCATTTTCTTTTGCTTCTTCAGCGTTTTGATGATAGTTTTATTTTTTTCTCAATTGCTCGATTTCTTCTCGAGAGAGTTTCAGAGTTGTGGATATTCCCTAAACACATTTCCCCTGGCAATAAACTTCCTAATGACCTCGTCATAATCTTGAGAGCGACGGCGGTTTTCCCCCGTGACATTTTTCAGTTGAAAAAAGTTTTGAGTGGGGAGAAGAGAGGCAAGATTGAAAAAAACATAGACGAAAGGAGGAAAAATTTACAGCCCCGATATCCCGCTGATTATTGAAGTTTAGCTGACGTTTTAGTCCGGGTCAGAAGTTTTTAGTCGAGCGGAATCTGTTCTTTTAGCTCGGAGAAGGACATTAGTATGATGTTGTGGAAATGCCAGAATGATTAATAAAATAACATCTGGCCGGCGGCATAGGGTTACGGACACACTACCCATTGTGGTTTAACATTTTCATTACAATTTAAGGTAAGACATTGTAAGCATGGAAGCTAAATACGAAATACGGTAGAATAATTGCTTATTGATATTTGCTTCTAGTGTACTTTTCGCTGACATGCAGTTTTTAACAATACACTTCAGGTAGCAAATATATACTTCTTCGTATTACACTGGATCACCTAAAATGATCTTGAATTTGCCCCATAGAAGGATATTCAAAAGATATTTAGGCTAAAGAATACTCCATTCTTTGAAGGCGGATGCAGTGCTGCCATTGATAGGATTCAGCAGAGATCCTGAACATATTTGTTTCCATACCGTCTCATGAGGATCATTGAGATTTGCAATTGCAACCCAGGTTAGAATTGAGTCATTCGTTCCAATCAGGGAGACTTCAAACTAGTCTCAGAGGTTAGCTGAGAAGTAAAGGAAGATGGTGTATTAAAAAAAATGATCTGAAGTTGGTATGGGTGAACTGTACTGGAAACTGCAGTTTAGGCTGGTTTCATAGGTGTTACTGTTTGGTAGTAATTAAACTGAGGCAAGGTAGTAATTAAACTGAGGCAAGACAGTAATTTGGATGTTTGCATAGAGTGACGCACACACACACACACACACAGTACATCACGAAATAGCAAGTTCTTCTTTGGAGGGATGGTAGAGCTTTCTACTGGCACGCTGTTGGCCCAGCGTTCGACTCTCCGAGCCGCCAATGAAGAATTAGAGGAATTTATTTCTGGTGATGAAATTCATTTCTCGTCATAATGTGGTTCGGATTCACAATAAGCTGTAGGTCCGTTGCTAAGTAACCAAGTTGGTTCTTAGCCACGTAAAAAATAAGTCTAATCCTTCGGGCCAGCCCTAGGAGAGCTGTTAACCAGCTCAGTGGTCTGGTTAAACTAAGATATACTTAACTTATCACGAAATAGCTATGCAACTTCAGTGTATATATATTCGTACTACTCGTGTTAGGCTTCAATAAGACGGAGTGGTTTAGATTTCAGATCGTTTAATTACCAAGTGCACTCTGCAAAGTACTAGCTTTCGAAGACGATACAATCTTCTTCGTCAGGTACCGATGCACTGAGGAGATAACAAGTGTACTCTATAAAATAAAGAATCTGGAATCTAAACCATCCCGTCTCATTAAAGCCTAACACGAAATAATAAATATATATATATATATATATATATATATATATATATATATATATATATATATATATATATATATATATATATGTTGTTTTAAACTAAAACATTTCAGCCGTTTCAGAAGAGTAATAGCTTGTAGGCTGAGAGAAAAGCAGCTCTGATTGTCTGGCATTTTTCATCATTTATTGGGATGGTGGTAAATAGGCCGGTTGTTAAATGAATGAGCCCATGCTTAGTAGGTTCAACTTTAATGAAAAATAGTTTCACATTTGTTTAAATGCAGTTGCTTATAACCAGGGAAAATTGCAGTTGTGCTGTGGGCTAATATCAGTATATTTATTTGAACTGGACAAAATTGCATGAAAAAATTATGAAGTACAGAGTTAGCCTGTAATTGATTTGCTACTCTTAGGGTAAATTCTCTCTCTCTCTCTCTCTCTCTCTCTCTCTCTCTCTCTCTCATTTCGGCAGTGTTCTGGAACTGTTTACACGTCAGTTTGTATTTGATTATATTTGAGAAATTGTTAAAATTGCTCAATATGCTAGTGTATTTAGTCAAAAAGCAGTTTGGTTTAATATCCTAGATATTTTGCTATTAAATAATCATGACCCATTTGCCATTTCAAGACATATAATCATGTTATCTTTTCCCGCTATTGAGACCGATTTTATCCACATGTGAATATATTCTATTTTTTTGTAAAGAGCCTGGCGATTGCTTAGAAGCAAAAAAAAAAAAAAAAGCTCTAGTACTTTGCTCCCTTCAAATTTTTTTCTTACGTTGGTAGATCCTAGTGTTAATTTAGTAAGAGATGAGCGAGGCCCCGAAAAGTTACCAAACCCTAAACTTGCTAAGTTCAGATATTTCGGAAACCTTTTAGAATATACTGTTATACCTAGGGATTTTCGTACTTGTAATCTGAAGAGATTCCCGGGTCATACGAACTCTATGAAAACCAGGCGAAGTTGTGGGTAGTGTGGGCGGTTTTCACTGAGGATCAGAGCTGCTTATTCTCTTGAATTAAAATAGGGATTGTTATTTCGATGAGGAATTTGCGTTTGCAGGAACAGAAGTTTGGATATGTATATATATATATATATATATATATATATATATATATATATATATATATATTATATTATATATATATATATATATATATATATATATATATATATATATATATATATATATATATATATATATATATATATATATGGAGAGAGAGAGAGAGAAGAGAGAGAGAGAGAGAAGAGAGAGAGAGAGAGAGAGAGAGAGAGGATATAACAACCCATTAAATAAGAGAAAAAACCAGCAGAATCTGCTTTGTTTAATATTAAAGAAACTTTAGATATTTCTCTGTATTTTGTTTTGTGGATACAAATAAACAAACACAAACTACACCCATACAGGCTATACTACTAACTGAGCGATTTGGCGATTTCCTATGGGAAATACCACAAAGTGTGCCCCATTTAGGAAATATTGGTGCTCGTATTACCTTATTTTGTATATTACATTGTACTGGGACCAATCGCGGGGTATTTATTTATTGCACTTTTTTTTGCGTTTGCTTTGGGGTTTGAAATTAATTAAGACTTGTAAATGTAGGAATGACTATCGTGTACATTGTAATCGGCCCTTCGCTTAGTGTAAAATTTAAAGGCAGTCAAAAATGAAGTGAGATTGGCGTTCACTTTTCCGTTTGACTGTGTGTTGATTGGCTTTTGGAAAACGCCATATCGTTTCCGCTTTCCTCTGGTTTCCCCTGCTTGTTTTTCTCTCGATGCCGCTTCTCGATAAAAGCCGGGTCGTTTTCATTTCGCAAATTCGGTGGGAGGCTTCGACAGCAAATGATTTTCCAATAGGATGAGGTTTATGGTCCCATTCCAAAGCGCGTTCCTTAGGCTTTCATGGCGTGATTCGGCGATGCGTGCATAATCTCCCCTTTCATGTTTCAAGTCCTTCAACTTAAGCGTCGTGCTAATGTGCGCCTGAACAGAGCGTTTCAGGTGGTGTTGAGCATCCCGTTTAGGAAGCGTTCGGTGTTCAAGTCTGTTGTATTGTAGTGTTGTTAGAACGCTGCAGTCACTCTGGAGTTGTTCTAGCTTTGCTGATTTTTTTCTCCTTCCGGGTATTGACTGTGCTTCAAGTTGAAAATTTCTAATATAGTAGCATGAAACAATAGTACCGTGATGGTGGGGAAAGGAAACTCTAAAGCTCCACCTGTGCTACTGTAGCGTCACTCGCATAAGAAAGGGAAATACTTTGCACTCAGGTCTGGGAGGGCCATTATATAGATTACGCGAAAAGTTTTTTTTTTTTTTCTAGTAAGCTTCAAGTGCAGTTTTGGCGTGCCTGTGTCGGACTTGTCCTTTAGTTATCTACCCATATGTGTTAGTGGATTGTAGAAATCATGGAACAATTTTTATAAATTTTTGTGATAAAGTTTATTTTGTTGCAAGAAATAGCTTATTAGCCTTCTTTGAATCAGATCTATATTTATATGCAATAGTTTTTATTGCTTGGTGTAAACATAAAATGAAACTAATGTGTATTGAAAATAAACACCAATTTCGTGCTGTTTGTGAACAAAAAGGTGTATGAAGTAAGGTATTTGGGGAACTGGTAATTGCATCGGATTGTTGTGACGGAAAATTTTAATTGTTCAGATTATTAAAGTTAAATTGTTAACCATATTGGATTAGGTGTGCAATCTCTGCCTTTGGGTGGTGGTAATAACGCAAATCTTTGGTGCATGGTATTTATTTTCGAATTAGCCGAATATTCATTGTCATTGAATAGAAACATTATGGATAACGCTTAATAATGATCTTATTTGTATTTCCTATACTTATTTTCCAGGTTCTAGTTGCGATCTACTCCAGTTAGTCAGTTATATATTTGAAAAGGCATTTATAGTTATATAGAGCATACTTTATATGCACTGTCAGTCATACGTTTTCATATAGTGTCTTAAATGTATAGTCGTATACTTCGTTAGTTTTCAGGTCATATGTACTGTGGATGCAGTATTGGTTTAGAGACGTAGATGAGTATGCAGCGTTGTCAGGATTGAGCGAGGTTACATTGATAGAATTAATATGCTTTAGTCAGTGCTATGCATTAGGGATTTATTTTAGTGTGTGTATTGTGCAGCGTAATTAAATTCGTCCAATTAAACGTAATCTGCCTATTCTGATAATTTATTGAAAGCCATACGTAAAATTAATTCCGTCATTCCCGGCGGCGTTTGCGTACTTAGTCACTATGTTTTCGACTGATATTAGTTGCGTTGTATTGTAAACAAATTTCCGTCCGGTACGAGGAGAAATGATGTCCAGTTAATAGACGGACCATTTTAATTGTCATTGTTACAATAACGCTTCATCTGTACACAGCGATCTTGATTTTGTATACTTGTTACTTTAAATAGTATTTTACATCTCAATATTATTACTTTCACATGAATGATACTTAAGAAGTGCTTTTGTAGCTCGTTCGATGAAAATATTCCTGAAAAAATTTTCCAGCTGTTCGAAAAAAAATGAGGATTTTTAAAGTTTCACAACGGTAACAATATGAAACTTGCTTTTTTAATTACAGGCCATTTTGGTCGAAATTGGTAAATTCAGCTGCATATTACCAAAATCACCTGAGCCGGCAATAATGTTGATGTAATTTTTCTGTCAAAATTCCAATTGTTTATAATTTATTCCTTTTATGTTGGGATTGTATAACGATATGTAGTTTTTAATACATGTCAGTTGCCGGCTTAACCTCTTGTTACAGTTTTGTTTGACTTACTCTATAGGTGTACATGTTGAGAACTGATGTATGTCTACGCAAACAGGTAAAATCTTAATCGATTTCATCACAAAGTATAAAATTCCTTCTTTAAGTACATACAGGCTTATAAACTCAAATAATTGCATTTGGTCACTGTAAGCTTGACACACATATCAACGTATTTTGGAGCGACCATTTACCCATTACATACATTTGCTCATGCCCAGTATATCTTGTAGCCCTTGCACTGCAATTGGAATGCCCTTTTGCCGTGAAAAATTATCGTGTCTTTTCCAAGACCAAATACTTGCTGCGGATGGTCATTGTATTTCTGGTGGTGCGATTAAAAGTTAATTATTTCGTGTGTAATAGAATTGATTCATAGCTGGAGATGAATCAGGCCCCTGAAAATTACCGCCAGAAGATATTGGTGTTGGGGCAAAGAGGAAAACAGGATAAACACTATTAGAAGTTTTCATTTGTCAGTACACGATTTATGTTTAACTTTGAGGAATGGTTATTCACTGCCCACTGTATTTAAAGCCAGTGACCGAAACAACTGCGTTTTAGTTTGTTAACCAAATGTTTTGGAGCACTACTGTCCAGTTCAGGGACCGCGAGTCATCGTTTGTCTCAAATATCTTTCAAACTTATTATTTGATCGCAATGGCATTTTGACAGTGCACAAGACACCTCCCGTTAAACTCTATTAATATAGTGCATTGTCAAATGGTGTTGGTTAAGGCGTTTACTCTTGACTTTTAAAGGCAAAGTCGCATGAGTCAGCAGGCCTAAACTACGTAATCGAACGTCCGCTATCCCCCATAGACAGGAAAGGGGGGGCGGAAATAGGGAGGCCAGGAAAGTGGGTTGAGGGAGGGATGAGGAGGGGAAGGGAGAGGGAGGGACGGGATGGTGATAAAGGACGCTCAAGTGCATAGTTTGGCGATGCTTGGCAGCACCATGTAAGTCAAGAGTAAACGTCTTAACTAAAAGCATAGCGGGAAGTGCCTTGTACACTGTGTCAAAGTACCATTTCGATCAAATTATTAGTTTGAAAGATATTTGAGAAACACGATGACTCGCCGTCCCTGAAATGGATAGTAAATCGGGTCTCCCATTAGTTTTCCGAGCTGTATAGATATATTGTCGTTCTTGTTCTGAAGAACTGTTACTTTAAAATTATACATCTATATTCTATATATATCTATATTTTGGATTTCTTAGAGCAGAGATTGGTAACATGACGCTATAAAAATTAATTTGTACAATTATCAGCTTTGCTCATTAATAAGCAGTTAGTGAGAATTTGTTCAGTTCATGAAAGTCGGATCGAGAGTAACCAGATACATTCAGAAAATGATTTAGTGGGTGCTGGAAATTAGAATATGAAATATTCCCCCAAGAGACGTATATTAGAAGTGCGCAAACTTGGGGAATATTGGTAGTTCGAGAGCATGGCAGACGCTTGCAACCTATGTCACACAATAACTGGGGACATTTTGACAGAAGTACTTGTTAGTTAAGACATCAAATTGTGTGGAGGTGAAGTCGTTTCCTCTCAGGGTTTTTGGTAATTGCAGCTATTGCCTTTCCAGGGTGGTCGAAGAGGAAGTGCTTTCCTACTTAGAAAGTTTTCTTCACCGTAAAATTAGGAGAATTAGTTAAATTTCATGTTTAATGTTCATCAGTGGTAATTAAAAAAAAATTAGATTATTTTTTTCTTGGCGTGTTTATTGTGTTTAGTCCAGACTGTGATAACTCGTGGCTTGTAAATTGTTTTTGTATCGAAATGTCATGGGCGGTATTTATTAGTCTCATAATGAATAAGCTCTTGATTATTAACCAGTAAATGTGACACCTGGGTGTGATAGCTTCATGGTGAGCTTTTGAAACGAAATTCCACAATGAATATATTTATATTTTAGCAGAAGATTTATTATTCGGTTATGCTATTGGGCAAACCATTTTGTTAATTGATTCAGCTCACTTGAATTGAAGCAGGTGCAGGGCGGTCCGTCGCCCACCTGAACGAGAGTAATCAAAAGCAAACGTATTGGAATTTCCATTAGTCCAACGCATTTCAGTTTGCTTACGGAGAATTCCGTGTATCTCAAGTTGTCCACCTTTGATGAGGGAACGATTAATCAAGTCCCCCGTCCTATCGTCGATGTAGACACTGCACATGAGCACACTTCCGTATCGTATACAACGTTAAAGGAAAGGTCTGTAAGAGCTTGCAGATGAGGAGGAGAAGAACTGGTAGCTGGACCCATTTGCTAAATTAACACAGAAAGCGGTCAGCAATCTTGAGAGGAGCTAAAGAGTCTCTCTCTCTCTCTCTCTCTCTCTCTCTCTCTCTCTCTCTCTCTCTCTCTCTCTCTCTCTCTGAGAACGTGATCGTTAATATCTCGTGTATGCTCGAAATTGGAAATAGATTCGGAGTCGCGGTTTCAGGAGTGGAATGTAAACAGGTTTAGATCCGAATGGATTTCTTGGATGCAAAGGTAAACATCATGTTTATAACAAATTTTCATCATCGGCTGATCGAATTACTCCCCAGTGCAGGCCGGGGAAAGAAAAGTCTTCCTTCTGATGTTGATCTGAAGCCCTTCCCCCGACGTTGAAGTATGAGACTTTTAAAGGGATTAATGCCACACTTTTATGAAGTTGTCAGTAATTGAAAATGTATCTTTCTTGGAGGGTGGAGGATTCTTGGTTGGCTGTCTTATTTTCTTCATTTTCCTTCTGGCTTTTGAGGTCGTTTTGAGTCGGCATTTTCTCTCTGTATATTTAGATATCTCTCTCTCTATTTTTAGATTTCTCTCTCTATATTTAGATCTCTCTCTATTTTTAGAGATTTCTGTCCGTATATTTAGAGATATATCTCTGTTTTTAGAGATTTCTCTGTCTATATTTAGAGATATCTCCTGTTTTTAGGGATTTTTCTCTCTCTATATTTAGAGATATCTCTCTCAATTTTTAGAGATATCTCTCTCAATTTTTAGAGATTTCTATCTCCATATTTAGAGATGTCTCTGTTTTTAGAGATTTCTATCTCTGGATATTCAGAGATATCTCTCCCTATTTTTAGAGATTTCTCTCTCTATTTTTAGAGATTTCTCTCTGTATATTTTCTGTGCCTCCGTTCATGTTTTCTTTCTTCCACCTTCCTTTCCACCATCATAACAATTGATTCATTGCGCGACTGCGAGATTTTCCTCCTGCTATACCTTTCAGTCCTTTTTAATGACAGTTTCCGTTTCAGCGCTGAATGACCTCATAGCTCCCAGCTCTTGACCTTTGGCCTAAATTCTGTATATTCTATTCTCTCTCTCTCTCTCTCTCTCTCTCTCTCTCTCTCTCTCTCTCTCTCTCTAGAGATTTAGTTTTCTAAGAAACATCCACTAAAAAGCTGAATAACGAACTCAGATGAATTGAGTTCTAGTGGATTTAATAGACTTACTAGAACTTACTCTTGCTTAATGTCATTTTGCCAAATTTGTTGCTTTCTTGATAGGCTGTTAGCCTGCTGTTGAGTTGTGTCTCTTGGCTTTGAATATTGGCCTGAATTGATCTGCATGCGAAGGTCGACGAGATCAGCAACTTGACGCTGCTGCCTCGCTCAGATCTGAAGGTGAAAAAAGAAGTAGAAGCAGGAGAGAAGACTGATATGGCGATTCACCAAGGGAAGCTTTACTTAACAGTTTTTCAGTTGTAATGAAAGAGGTTAAATATTTATAAAATTTTACTCATCTTGTTTAGGTTGTGAAATGATTTTGTTTGTAGATGGCTAGTCGTCTTCCTATAGATATCCTGTCTACCACAAACCGTCTTGTTTACTCTGTTGTTTGTTTGGTAACAAATAAATTTCGATTCCATTTAGTACTTGATAAGGTGTTGGTCGAGTTGTAAGGTGTTCCAAGTCTAACCATATTGCTGGGAAATGCAACTCTCTGATGCAAAGCTGGGTTTTTGAGAATGACGCACGCCTGCAGTTTGCAGTATTCAGCCCCCTCCTCCCCCTTTTTTATTGCATTTCGCTAATATCCAGTATAATCTAGGATGAATTACAAGATATCAAGAGTGTTACATTTGCCATTGTGTGCTAAAGTATCTTTGACTTCCGGAATTTTACCATGTAACGAGAGACTTTATCGGAAGCAGCGGGCTATGTGAAGCATATCCATATTACATGAGATTATTGCGTAACGCTGCAGTCAGTTGAATTTAACTTGAGCAGATCCCCATCGATTGGCTTCATCGTCCAACTACCCAACTACGTTAGCGAGAACGTTTCCCCTTATAATAGCCATCTTAGTGAAGAATCATAATCTTGTGCATCGGATATTGGGGGGCCTATTGATCGGAAGAACTTTGCTTATTTCATCCCCTTGATACAAGGCTTAGGAAAGAGGCGGATGAGTTTGGAACTCGTACTCGCTTCAGGTAGGCTTCCGTCTCTGTATATTTGTCTTGGAAACTTGGCCCTGACGTTATTTCCCTATATCTGGGGCGAAGCTGGAGAGTTGGGCACAGTTAATTTTTGTTGAGTGACTGTTCTGGACGGTCTGGTTCGCCTGAGGTGGTTCATTCTGGAATTAAAGGGAAGAGGAGCCACGTGAAGTTTTGTATGCAGTGTTTGTTCTTGTATTAAATCGAGGCTAAATTGCAGTGGATTTGCCTTGCTGTGAAGATCGTACAACACATGTTCATGAATATGTAGATATTCGTGGGTAAAGGATGTGAATTTAGAGAGGCCCTTGCATTTGTATCTCCTATCAACTTTGTAATGTTTTAACCTTTTTTTGTAAATATATATATATATATATATATATATAATAATATATATAATATATATATATATATATATTATATATATATGTATGTATGTATGTATTGAAGTAAATTTACGTATGGAAATCTGTCGGTGCAAAATATATTAGTGTATAGTCATTGTGGCTTAAATTTATGGGTTCCTAAGCGTACTTAATAAGATACATACATGCAACAGTTCTTAAGTATTTTTTTGAGGTGTCAAGAATCTGGATAAGTCTCAGTCAGTCATAGTAGTTTTCATGATAGTAGTACAGTAAGTTCCAAAAGTGAAGCTACAAATTTCAGAGGATTTCGTTCGAAATTCACTAACTGGCAACACAACATAGCTGAAAAACTTATTTTTTTTTTTTTACATTGAAAGCTCCATCAAGCAAAATAAAGCTAACATAAGATGCACAAATATCAAATCTATGATATTTATAACAATCATAAGAAAAAATTACGGTAATAGTAATTATTTCAAAGTACAGTAATTACTTTAAACTACAGAAGCGAAACAATTTGAAATTTTCGTTCAACACAGGATTACCAACATTACCGTTGTATATTTCGAGCAATGTGGAAACAAATATTTAATGTCATCATTGTGTATTATCAATTATTTTAGCGAAGATGCATAAAACCATGCAAGTATCAATAGAATATAAGGGGAAAATCTCTGTAACATTAAACATAATCAATCATGAATGCACCTAGATTCAACAGAGGAGTTGGGTGTGGTTGGTAGTTCTGATTTTAGCTTTTAGGACCCGACCATTCGGACTATACTTCAGCTTTGGCTTCGGTTTCGACCCACGACACAAACGTAACATTATCTACCCAACCTATGAATCACCAGGCGTGTACTGTTGTTTTGGGGGGGACTTTGACGCAATACCCCCATAGCCAGCCAGTAATATTGAATCTTCTTCTTCTTCTTTTAACGTGCCTTTTCCCATTTATGTATGGGGTAAGCACGATACCTTCTTTTTGAAGGACTTTTTTTATTTGCTTTGGGGTAGACTGTAGTCTCGATCGGCTGCCCTGCCTGACATCGCTTAGACCCCAGTAGCGTATGGTACATGTATCATACCAGACCCAACGCCCTTTCTACCAGCAGCGAGAAGTTGTTGCGTGGGTAGGTCGAGAGTTCGAGACGTGTGAGGTGTTAGTTATGTTTTTAGAAGATGTTGGAGTGGCTTTGTTTTGTGTGTGTATTTAGTCTGTAACACCCATTTGCTTTTTAAGCAAACCTATCCGTTGATTACATACATAATCCTGGGGTGTCTACACTGATAGCAAAGTGTCCGCCTCTCTGATCAGTCGGCTGCGGATTTGAACCCGCACCACAGACCTCTACGAAGTCCGAAGCTGCTGCTGTAACCGACTGTGCCATCGAGGCTCCTCCAGCCAGTAATATTGAATAAACGGACCGAAAACAACTGAAAATTCATCTATCTGACTTCCTCACTTCCTCTGCCTTGGCTTAGTCCTAGACTTCCTCACTTCCCCGGACTTGACTTTGGTGTAGACTTCCTCACTTTCCCTGACTTGACTTAAGCCTAGACTTCTGTACTTCCCCTGGCTTGGCTTAGGTCTAGACTTCCTCACTTTCCCTGGCTTGGCTTAAGCCCAGACTTCCTCACTTCGCCTGACTTGACTTAGGCCTAGACTTCCTCACTTTCCTGACTTGACTTAGGTCTAGACTTCCTCACTTTCCCGACTTGACTTAGGTCTAGACTTCCTCACTTCCCCTGACTTAACTTAGGCCTAGACTTCCTCATTTCCCCTGACTTGATAATGAAACCTAATTCATGGAAAATCATGTTTACAACCATCTAGATATCCAAACAACACAATTTATTAAATAACAAGCTGGAAAATATGTTTCCTTGATTTTTGAAATAGGCCTAACCATGTAGCCATGCTAAACGCGCATATAAATTGGATTTCGTTTATTTTTTTCTACACCAACTTGTGTCTTATTTATTTTTCATTCAATCAGATGCTAAACTTCTTTGTGCTTTATCAAATCATAATAACTTTCGATATGACGCTATAAAGTAGAAAGTTAATTTACAGATCACATTAGGCCAATGCTTATGCACTCGGTTCCTGCTGCCAGTCAGTGGTGAACACTCGATATCACACATTGAGAGCCGCAGATGTTTCTACGGGGAAATTCTTTTTTTGGGGGTGGGGGAGTTCTTTTTTTTTTCGTTTAATAAACAGTTATTGAGCTAACATTGACCATTCACTGGGGAAATACCTTCTGTGGTTCTACAGTTAATCGCTGATACTTATTATCAGATAAAGAGGATGCCAATAAATGGAATAAAATATACTAACTGGCAACCCTTGGAGTTTCTAAAGAAGTAAGATCAATTTTGAAATTTGTAGCTTCACTTTTGGAACTTACTGTACAACATTTTAAAAATTGTTTTACAGAGGTTTTAAAAATAGAGGAACCAGAAATAAAATGCGATGATATTTGTTGGCTTGATAAGACGCTTGTCATACACAACGTGGCCCAGAAAGGGAACAGCTCGAGGAAATTATTTTTGCAGTTACCATCACCACCATCTCCCATGGTGCGTGGCGCAAAGGGTCTCTGTGGAATTCCATCACTCATTTCCTTCTTTTGTTTTATCTTCCATAAATCTCCACTCATTTGCAGTCTCCCTTCCTATGGTTCTTATCCATGTAGGTATGGGTCTTTCAATTCCTTCTGGTGCCCAAAGGGGGTCAGTCCAAGTATCTCCATGTTCTTTTCATCGTCGTCTCGTCTACATATGGAACTTTCTTAATTTCACGTATGGTGTCATTTCTAATCTGTGCTGTTGGTTCTTAGCCACGTAAAATAAATCTAATCCTTCGTGCCAGCCCTAGGAGAGCTGTTAATCAGTTCAGTGGTCTGGTTTAACTAAGATATACCAAATCTGTGCTGACATCTTACTAGTAATGTATATTTTTAAATCCTAATTTTCAAATCTACCGAATCATTTAGATGAAGTTTCATAATCATTCCATGTTTAGTGCTTGCACAGCAAAACACATTTATATATTATCTTGCTTTCGTTTGGAATTTCAGTCTATTTGCCTTACAGATGTAACTCAGCCTGCCCATAGTGATGTGCCTAAATTTCAACCTAGGGACTTAGTGCCTCCAGTGCACCGCACTGTAGGCATTTCTGAAGGTTGTTTGCAGTGTCCTTTTTAGCCATGTTGGTATCCAACAACTCAACTTCCTCTTCTCACTGCCTTTAGCTCTGAATGGCGGAAAGTGCCCCAGTGCTTGGCTGTATATCCAAATTTCCATAAACGACCGTGTCAAGAGACCTGTATTGGATGTCATTGTTCCTGAATGTTTGGAAGATTAAGTACTTTAATCCTTTTCCGATCAGTTATCTCTTCCCATTGTGCATACTCTCCTCTTTTCATCTGTTTTACTTAGATTTATTTTGAGTCTCACCTTTAATAGATATGTGATGTATTCTGTTAAGACAGCTTTGTAAATCTTATGGTGTTTTGCTGATTAAAACAGCATTATCTGCATAATCAAAGTTTGTTAAGCTTCTGTCATACTCCATTCTAAATCTCTTCCAGCTTCGACCTCAATTTTCATTGTAAAAACTACATGGGCAAACAGCAAAGATGAAATGACCGTTCTTGGTTAATTCCAATGATTTCAATCAGCGTGACATGTTTAACGGCAATGCCATAGTGGCGCAAGATCGCGCATGATATTGGTTTTTGGACGCTGTCAAATGCCTTTACTTAATTAACTAATGCCATTACAAGGAATTTTAAAATTCCATATACTTTTGAACAATATGTTTTGACTGTTTGACACAAATATTTGGTCTGTTCAACTCATTCATGTTTTCAAACCAGTTTGTTCATCTCTTACGATATTTTCAGTTTGTCATCAGCCTTTTGAGATTATGCGCAGTGACTATTTTGAGAATATACACAGTGAAGATTTCTGAGAATATGCATAGTGAATATTTTGATTACAAGTCATTATTTAAATTTTTTCAAGTAGCCGTCATATGTGAATTCAGTTTTCAAAGCGACTGTGTGTGTATGTATGCGCGAGCGCGCCTATAGCTAAACGAAATTACTTTTTAAATGCACAGTAACAGAAAGAAAAATTACCATGATTTACAAAAGTAACATGGGGGAAAAAGAAGAGAAAAATTTAGTAAACCTGATGTAGCTACGTTGTTGAGAGTCTGTAATATTAATGATGTTTTCCTTTTTACGATACGAGTACTTAGGAACTCCAGGTGAAGATCGGTTTCGAAACTACGAGATTGGGTCGCCAGCGGTTATTCTTTTAAAATCTCTTTTTATATCTCTTCAGTATCTTGAAACTTTTGCTGTTGAGACTCATTAACTAGACTGATAAAACTATAAAAATGTACATTTCGAGTGAACTAAGTTTAAAAAGTATATTTCGAGTGAACAATGTCAATAAAGAACAAGGACACAAAAATATCGTGCTTTAGGCTTACTGGGAGACTAGAAAAAATGCCCCCTCGTTCTTGTACCCTAGGGATCGTGTGGAAAAAGAAAACGTAATGCTTCCGTGGTAAAAAATATTATATTTCCCTTAAAAGTCACTTGAAGGTAAAGAACAAAGTTCCTGAGGATTACCGCATCATTTGTAATTTCACTGTCATTGGAGTTGTCATTTTCCTATAAATAGTGGAGAATTGTTTAGTGGACATTTCCCCCGTTGGCGGACGAGCGTCAAGCTAGATCAATTGGAAGCCTTTATACGTTGTTTCAGCAGTTAAAATACAGAAATTTAATTTCATTCTCACATAAAGTAATGCATATATATACAGTATATATATATATATATATATATATATATATATATATATATATATATATATACACAGTATATATATGTATGTATGACTGAAATATTTTCTGTTAAAACAGAATTCCATCTAAAAAAATTAGCCCATAAAAACGCCAAAAGGTAGAAAGTTAATGATATATATTTCGGAGAGAACTGTCTCCCTCGACAGGCAAGTAATGAATGAAATAAGAGTTACAGAAAAGCGGCATTTACTCGTATACCAAGAGTTCCAGGGGTCAGTCGTTACGTCGCTCCAGATGACAGCTTCTCCCTAATCATCTTAAACGTTGGTTGTAGGAAGATTTTTTCTATAATATCGGAGTCTCAATCTCTTTTTTGAGAGGTTCATCGTATTTCTTTGTTTAATCAATGCTGATTCTACCATGTGGCTTTTGAACGACAATTGCTGCTATAAATTATACGTGACAAATTCCAGTTTATTCTGTGATTATGGTTATTTATTTGGTTAAAAATAGCTGAGCTCTGTTAGCCATACCTTACTGAATGTTTTATGTTGTATTAATCTCTTGGGGAGTGATTTACCTGTAAAACCAGTCTAGGCAAGGAATTTCATATACTCCTGTGTCTTTGGGGGCTGGCTTTTGTCGGACGTTAATCAGGGATTTAGGTAAGGTTTTGGGTAGGTAAAAGCAAAAGGGTTAGAGTTTCCAAGTGTCTGTATCAATGTCGTAATCCTGTCCAGGTGTGGGATTTTGATTTTATTGTTATGCATCTCTCTAGTCTTGTTTTGGAAGGGACGGTAGAAAATTATGTTAACTTTATGGTCCGCTTTCTCAATTATATGGTCAGGTTACTTTAAAGATGACAGCTGCTTATGGATTAGTTCAATTTCCTTTTCCAGGAAATCCAGGGAGCAAACCCGTAAGGTTCTCAAGAATAAGTTGCTGGCTACGCCAAAATAGTGAATGTATGAAAGTGAAAATATTGGGTTTCTGTATCCAGTAAATTTATATTCTGTCTTGTCTCTAATTACTAAAACATCAAGAAAAGGAACTTGGTGTCTGTTTCCCATTCAGCTTTAAATTTGATACTGGGCATTAATGCATTTAATTTTGAAAGAAATTCATTGAAATTGCTCCACCTATTATCCAAAAATGTTAGGATACCATCTACACATCTCATCCACAACATATCTTTAGTTTCATTGCATTTATTATTATAGTTTGGCTAAAACAGGGCTTAAAGGCTTGCCCATGCTGCCCCCGAATTTTTGTTTATGGAATGACTCCCCGAATGAAAAGACGTTGTTTGATACACATAATTCAACTAACTTTATTATTTTATATCTAGGGCCAGTGGGGAAATGATCTGAATAGGGGGCTAATTTTTCTCTCAAAAACTGTAGAACGTCCTGTACTGTTACTTTTGTGAATAGAGAATCTACATCTAACCTTAAAAGTTTTATGTTGTGAAGTGGCATATGATGTTCTTTGAATTTGGGACAGAAATTTTCAGAATGTTTAATGTAACTGGGAGGAAATGTGCCTAAGAATGGGGAAAGGAGGCCGGCTAACCACATAGAAATTTTATAATTGAAAGCTCCGGCGCATCGGTTTTACAGATAAATCACTCCCCAAGAGATTAATACAACATAAACGTTCAGTGAGGTATGGCCAACAGAGCTCAGCTGTTTTTAACCACATAAATAACCATAATCATAGGATAACCTGAAATTTGTCACGTATAATTTATAGCAGCAATTGTCGTTCAAAAGCCAGATCGTAGAATCAGCATTGATTAAACAAAGAATTACGATGAACCTCTCAAAAAGAGATTGGGCCTCAGATATTATAGATAAAATCTTCCTCCAACCAACGGTTAAGGTGATTAAGGAGAAGCTGTCTTCTGGGATGACGTAACGGCTGACCTCTGAAACTCTTGGTATAAATACCGCTTTTCTGTAATTTATTTCATTCACTACTTGCCTGTCAGGAGACAGTTTTCATAAATTTTATATCATTAACTTTCTATCTTTTGGCGTTTTTATGGGCTCCTCATATTATATATATATATATATATATATATATATATATATATATATATATATATATATATATATATATATATATATATATATATATATATATATATATATGAGGTGCCCCAAAAGTAAAGAAACTAATTTTTAATACTTGGCGGGCGTGGTGTGTAACCCGATCAGGGAGTGGGGTGGGTAGGTAGTGATATGGAGAAGACATTGTCACTGCTGTCAGTTGAATACGAGCAATTAGGAGAAGTAGGTGTATTAAGAAGTGATGCTGTGTCTGGCAGTCTCGTTTCAGTCCGAAATGCAGCCATCTATCGAACACCGTTGTGCTATCAAATTTTGTACTTTACTTGGGAAATCCCTTTCAGAAACGGTTGAAATTATTAATTCTGCATATGGACAACAAGCACTGTCAAGGACACAGATGTACAGATGGCATAAGGCCTTCAAGGACGGCCGTGAAAATGGTGAAGATGAACCACGATCTGTGCGCCCATCATCATCAAGAACAGATGAAAATGTTGCCCGTGTGAAGGCTTTCCTGGACACTGACAAGCCAATGAACATCAGACATATTGCTGATGAAGTAGTAATACCAAAAACAGTTGTCCATCGAAATGTTACCGAGGATTTGAACATGAGGAAGATTTGTATCCAAGAACTTGACGGAGAAACAGAAAGAAACTCGTCTTTCCATTTGTCAGGATATTGTCGATCTTTTGTCTACTGAACCAAACTTGTTAAATAGAGTGATTACTGGTGACGAATCTTGAATGTTCGAGTACGATCCCGAAACAAAACGTCAAAGTTGTGAATGGCACACTCCAGCATCACCCAAGCCGAAGAAAGCACGCGTGACCAAATCTCGAGTGAAATCGATGTCGATTGTGTTTTTCGATGCAAAAGGGGCATCCACAAAGAGTTTGTGCCTCAAGGGACCACTGTTAACCAGACCTTTTACCGAGAATTTCTAGAAAGTTTGAGAAAAAGTTTTGCGGGTTCGCCCTGAGATTGCCACTTCTTGGATCCTTCAGCACGACAATGCACCATGTCACACCATCTTGTCTACCAATGGATTTTTGGCCAAGAAATCCATTGCAACGATTCCACACCTAGCTTGCAACCCAGATCTGGCCCCTGTGACTTTTTTATTTTCCCAAAACTGAAGTCTCATCTCAAAGGGACTCATTTTGGGAGCTTTAGAGAACATCCAAAGGGCTGTGACTACCAGTCTTAACAACATTTCGGATAATGACTTCCAGCACTGCTACGAAGAATGGAAAATTCGCTGGAACCGCTTTGTTCATTCTAGGGGATGTTATTTTGAGGGAGACAATGCTCCTTTGCAAAAATTTCCAATAAAAATATACTTTGTGAATTTAGTTTCATTACTTTTGGGACAAACCTCGTATATACAGTATATATATATATATATATATATATATATATATATATATATATATATATATATATATATATATATATATATATATATAATCTAAACATGTATAAATTTCTGGAACCGTAAAGGGGAGTAAGGCTATGTGAGGTTAAAAAAGTTGGTATAGAAATGGACCGTAATAAGTTTTCAAAAGATTACGTATACATGGTAAAAGGGAATAGAAAGGATAATGGCTAACAATGTGGTAAAGAATGGTTGAAAGTGCGATTAAGTTTTGTAAGAAAGATGGATGACTGTTATGAAAGTGGTTTGATCATTTGGGGAGAACTGGAGAGGATAGGTTAGTGAAAAGGTTGTAAAATTCTGAATTCTTGGGCCTAAGAAAAGGGCAGGACTAAACACTTTTCGTGTAGGCTTGACGTAGATGGAGCGGAGAGGTGCACAAGTAATGTAAAAATGTTCGACGTCGTCCTGATAAGTGTTCTGTGTACAAATCTGAAGAGGCAGAATGTTATAGAAGTTCAGATAGGAGATGACTGTTATCTTGTCTCTCTCTGAACGTGAACAACCTTATATTGGAATTCATAAGAGACTAGTGTAACACAGCAGTGTTGACTTTTTTTTTTTTTTAAGATATCAAACAAGGTATATATGTTAGATATCAAACAAGATATATATGCAAGGAATCCGCAGCTAGAAATTTATTTTAACATAAGTAGTTCACGTTCCAAATCAGCTACTTAGTCCTTGAACAGGTTAATCCTTTTACAGTTACTTAGAAGTGTGACAGAAGAACTGAATCAAATAACAAACAAGCGGTTTCACCTACTGTCGAAGTGTGACACCGAGCTGTTTAGTAGTGGTCAAGGAGTTAGATTTTTAAGTATTTTCTCACACACTTCAGTATCATGAAATCACTCTTGCACTAGCCTTTTTTGGCTGATGAAATACTAAATCTCCACATTTATTCAGTGTATGTAACAAGAGCATATTTACCGTTACTAATGCAGCGGCTTATCATAGATGACTAGTCTCACATGAGTATTGATTCCTAGAAAGAGAAATTATTTCTTTACAGAAGTATCGCGTTTAATCGTAAGTTTTGTATCAGAGCTTGAACTAGCAGTTTTTCTTCCTAAGTAATAAAAAAATGCTATGCTGTAGATCCTTATGAGATGGGTGACACATTATTTGTAATTTATCAGTGACGTATGTGCAAATACTCGGAGTACATAAAGAACGTTGGCATTGCTAATTAAATGTAAGCGTATACCATTTTTAATAAAATGAACTATTGTAATAGGTATTGCAGCATTCCGTTACATGTTTGAATCTGATCTCTCTCTCTCTCTCTCTCTCTCTCTCTCTCTCTCTCTCTCTCTCTCTCTCTCTCTCTCTCTGAGTGTCCCTTCCTTTGTAACTGTATTACTGATCCTTGCAAACAATTATGAAACCATTGAAACGTCAACAATAGAAACATTAGATATTGATTGGTTTACCTTCTCGGTATTCGTAGACACGAGTAACTTGACACAAACCTCGTAAATTAGTGAGAACAGTAGTATCACGATATATACAGTATACATACATACATACATACATACATACATATATATATATATATATATATATATATATATATATATATATATATATATATATATATATATTTTATATATATTTGTGTGTGTGTGTAAGAGGTTCTTGTCTGTTAAGAGAGTAAGAGTCTGGTATTTTTCAAATATAGGCTAATGAAAAAATGCATAAGTGTCCCTGATGAAAAGTTTCTCTGAAGTTCTTTCCAAGATGGGACATACTGCTAGAGTTCAATCATAAATAAAACCGGCGGAAAGTCAGAAAACTAGCGAGAAAAATGTCCCATTCAGAGCTTGATGAACTGATGGAAGAGATTCTTAATTGAATGAAGCATTAAATAACTGGGTAAATATGACTTCGAGTGTAGTGAGCAAGAACCATGCATGTAGGAAACCAGTAAAAGAGAGAATTGAAAAGTACCCCAAGTTGATGTGGTTACTAGTGTGGTACTGTAGTGATTTAACAAAGCTGTAGGAATTTAGAGAAAAGCTTGATTGTGTTCAGTATTTTCCTAGACATGCGTATAGGAAAGGTATCAGAGATAGAGCCGGTGGCAGAAAGAATGATCAGAGATCAATACTATTTCTAGAAAGGGTTGGGAAGAATTTGATCGTTTTTGTATGCAGAGCTGTACGAAAGATATGAGTAATTATTGCTTGCAGTAAGCAGAGGAATATGAATCATGAATTGTACTTTTAAAACATTTCTTTGCTTTACCATTCAAGAATTTCATAATGTTACAGACCACGTCTCATAAAGAAGAATTTTGTCATAGAAATGATACAAGACAACAACAGTAGATCAAAAGTGTGTGTTAATGAAGACTTGTCCGATGAACCGGAAATTGCTGCAGTGGTAATAAAAACTGAACAGTGATGACGCGTGTTTAGTTAGCAAGATCGTCTCATGAGAAAGGGAGATGAGGTGCATGCAAAGGGTAGTGGCAAGGAAGCTTTTCCATAGTTTGAAGTCGAAAGAAGGCTTCCTTGTTATGAAATAGTTTCATAGTTATTGCGTTTGGAATGGTGAGAGGCAAAATGTCACCTTCCAGGGCTAGCAAGTTGTTCCCTTCAATGTTGAAAGTAGTAAGGAGGAAAAGGGCATTTTGCATCGTTTGGCATTTTGAATGATGTGGGACCAAAATCTAAGTCACTGTAATGCTTATAGTTATATATGATAATTTCAAAATCTTATAAAAGTAGATTCTGATGAAGGAAAGCACTTAGGTTCAGGAAAGATGGATAATGAGTACCTGTATAAAAATTTATTGCGTAATTCTCCCATCTAGGGTTATTTTCACTTAACAGTCTTGCCCATTCCCTTAGTTTCCCAGGGTGAAAAGGAGCTTATTTTTCTTAAAATATAACACCAGGATGTTTTCTTGTCAGAAAGGAATTGGTTTTCTATTACATAGCTATATAGCTTTCTAATATTTAATGCTCTGAGCTATAGAATTCCATCCATTTTGAATAGTGAATTAAATAACGTAATGTTTAAGTGACATATCTAAGTTATGTATAGTAAATAAGATTGGAGTATTAAATGAAACTAAAAGAGTTTTATTTTGAAAACATATTTGCACGCATTTATCATATAATTCAAGATATCTTTAAATAATTTTTAAAGTAAATGAACACCGACGAATTTTCGGCTCAACTCGTGTTGCAACTGCTAGATCATCCCCAAATTGTATGGGGCCGTTTGCAGAGAAATTCGGCATCTGTCACAGTTCCTCTTTAATTAACGGTTGCGAAATGGTGTGAGAATCAGACATAACACCGGTATGATGGTTTTTTTTTTATTATATTTCAAAATTCCCATTTAATTTTATTTTTATTGAAGCAGCGTGGCGGGTGACAACCTCGTCTCTGTAAGTCTGTTTATATGCAAAATTATGAAGTCTGCGGCCATCGTCTTCCCGATTTCACAGATTTGCGGCTAAAGTCTGATGATGGAATGAAATTGTAGTGTGGAAGGTAACGACCCTGCAACCGTATAATGCATCGTAACGAATTCGTAAAAATTGTTCACGTGGGCCAAATCTTGTAAGGCGCAGCCGTTTAGGAGTAGTTAATGGCTTATTACATATATATTTGAATGTGCTATCGAGGAAGTTGCGTGTTGAACCTAATAAACTGTACTTGCAGGCTGGGTGACCAAAGTTGGTATTTTTAAGAAAGTTTTTTTTTTTTATACGAAGATTTACCCATAATGGTCCTTTGTTCCTTTGCCTATTCCCTCACTCGTCCCGTCTGTGCGTGTCCAATCACTTGTTCTGCAAGGGTTGTTTTCATAAATTTAGATATGGAATCAGTAATGCGGAAATATTCCCCTCGAAAATATATGAGATTAGCCTAATTGAATGCATTATAGTCTATATTACTATGATTACTGTTAATAATTTTCCATATTTGATGAGTTATGAACAGTATATTTTATGAAAGAATACTCTTCAGCAAACTCTAATTTAATGTGAAAAAGAAAAGTAATGTGTGGACAGCCTTTTTTTCTTTCTTTATCTTCAGATAATATACAGTATTCGTCCCACATGTATAATTGATCTTATGTCAGGTATTTGCAAAAATATGAAGATTGCAAGCAGCACTCTTTAAACTATTATGACATGCGATTTTTTTTTTTTTGCCGAGTTGTGGCCGCCCATAGAATTTGGAATATCATGTCAAGCCTAATTTAACAATGTACAGTATGGTAACCGAATCACTGAATGCTGTTTTACATGTTTGAATATTATACGATAGGGCACGCTCTTTTATATTTTTATTTTTAATTTTTGGTAAAAGCATGACTGTGTGGGCGAGCCGCCTCATGCAAACATCATCCACCAAAAAGCCACATTTTAATATCCGGGGCCTTTTGAGTTTATTCAGCTTCTGCCTACCTTTTGATATTCGTGCTCTTTATATTTTATGACAATCTTAACATTTCCAGTCTGTATTTTTCATTGCGTTGGATTTTTCATTCAAAATTTGTGACTGTGTATTTTAAAAAATATAGGTCGGATTTTTTTCTTTTATCTTTATAGATTTGCCTATGCTTTGAAATGATGACCCGAAATTCGACAGAGAAAGTCTGGTCATCCAGGCATGTTTTGTACCTAGTTTACAAATAACCGCCTATTTGAGAAATTTATATGTATTCATCTGCAACCACTTGTCCATGCACAGTCTTGTGCCAACCAATAAGTGGAATTGATATTTAAGTTGAATGCGTACTAATTTGATACTTGATCTCAGAGATAGAAAGCATCATCCATCTTTTAGTTTAACATTCGTAAGTTTTCACATATATATATATATATATATATATATATATATATATATATATATATATATATATATATATATATATATATATATCTATATCTATATATGTGTGTATATCTATATATATATATATATATATATATATATATATATATATATATATATATATATATATATATATAACTCCCCACTAGGTTTTCTGGTTTTCTCTCGCTCTCCAGTTCCTCATTGGGCGAGTGGATTCCGTTCTCAGCTAGCACTCTGCTGGCCGTGAGTTCGAATCTCCGACTGGCCAATGAAGAATGAAAGGAATTTATTTCTGGTGATAAAAATTCATTTCTCGCTATAATGTGGTTCGGATTCCACAATAAGCTGTAGGTCCCGTTGCTAGGTAACCAATTGATTCTTAGCCACGTAAAATAAATCTATTCCTTCGGGCCAGCCCTAGGAGAGCTGTTAATCAGCTCAGTGGTCTGGTAAAACAAGGTATATTTAACTTTTCTCTCTCTCTCTCTCTCTCTCTCTCTCTCTCTCTCTCTCTCTCTCTCTCTCTCAGGTTGATTAGGAGTCATTCTGATCTTAGCTTACCGAGGACACTAGTTTTGCACGTGCGAACACCCTTTGCATGTACAAATGTGTATTATATGTGTAAGGGTGTAAAGCTCAGTTTAAAAACTCGTTTGATGTCTGTTAAAGTAAATATACATGTTGTAGGGTCCAGCATGGACCAACACACTGTCCATCTTACCCGGCCAGCTAATCTCCTCACAACGAGCATCTCTGCACGCCAAGCGCACGCACACAAGAAACACAGCAGATGGCGCACATCCTTTATACATATATTCTTGTTCATATTATTATGTTAGTGTATCATTCTTGGCGCAAGCATTACAATGTCAGCATTCCAGCTATATGTATCATAACTTCATTTATGTCTTGTATGTTGATTTATGTACGTCTTTCCATCCTCCAACAAACACGGTTGTACTCTGACCTCTTTGTTTTGTTTGCCTCATGTTTGGCACTACATTTCTGCTCACAAGAGCTATTATCCTGTCTGCCTGTTGTTTGAATAAATCAGTAAATGTGTAGATGCAGCCTCTCACTCACGCCTTCACTACATTGGTGACCATGGAGATGTCCAGCCCAGCCAACCCCAATGATGCCAGCCTCTCCATCAACATTGTCACTGCCGCCTCCATACATCTTCCCCCATTCATGCCCCACAACCCAGAAGCTTGGCTCTTTAGGGTGGAGACAATCTTCTGATTTAAGAATATTACCTTCTCAGCACGCAAAGCAGACGCCATCCTTGAATTCCTGCCAGACAATGTTTTCGAGCAAGTCGCAGGATGAATCTCAGAACTGCAGACCCCTGTCAACTATAAATCACAGAAGGATCAACTGAAGTCATTCCCCTTGCCCTAAGAGTCAAGAAATTCCTGGACATGTGAGGGCAGCCATAGGAGATGAGTTGCCATTCACAAGCAACTGCAGTGACTCATAACACTACCCGCTGCATACGGCCAACCCGAGTCAACCCTGGACCTGGTGAGAGAGGTCCTCCTCCCAAAACTGCCCCTGCCAAACAGTGGCGACCATGCCCAATGCCTCCACCATGCCCATCAAAGAATTCCTAAAATTGGTCAATGCAGTACACATGGTCCACAAGACAGTAGAGCCCACCCATCCACCCATAGCAGCAGCAGCAGCACAACGGTCCCAGCAGTCAACTGACACGGAATCCAACACCGAGTCAGAAGGACCGGCTGCCCCCATTCACAAGCAGAGCTTTCCCAAACAATCCATCAAGGGGAAGACCAGACAGAAGAAAGACGAACCACCAGTGGGAATGTGCTTTTTCCATTGGAAATTTGGAAAAAAGGCACTCAAATGTAACAAAGGCTGCCTGTTTTCAAAAAACATGCAAGAGGGTCGCATCCGTGACCCAAGCAACTAAATGTCATTGGTGAGCAGACCAGTTGCTGCTGGCTGTCTTCCAGATATGAATGCAAGGGCTCCACGTGTTTCTTTGCCAAGGATGAAAGGTCAAACACAGAATTCCTTGTGGGCATCGGGGTATCCAGATCATTTGTGCAAGCCAACCCACTCGAATGACTCAACCCTGCCCCACCCACCAACCTCCACGTATCCACTGCCAGATGTATGGGAAGTGAAATATGAATGTGTCATTCAACAGGAAAGACTACAGTTGGGCCTTCATCATGGCAGACGTGACGGTAGCACTTTTAGGAGCAGACTTCTTAAAAGCACATGGCCTGCTAGTGGATGTAGCATCAAAACAACTGACCCTGAAAACAGCTCATTATCATCTCCTCAACAGCTGTGCAAACAACCCACCACCACATCGTCACTGCAACAGCATAGATGACAAACAGGCCTCATCACAGCAGCTACCCCACTGCCAGAGATATGCCGACTTCTACAAGAATTCTAAGAGGTCTTCAAAGATGACCTGCAGCACGATTTAATCAAACCAGGAAAAAACAACATCCAGCACCATATAGAAATGGAAGGCCCCCAGTCCATGCATGCTTCAGATGGTTAGCCCCAGAGAAACTTGCCTACACCAAACAAGTGTTGGGGGAAATGGAGAATGCAGGAATTTGCCAAAAAGCCCCCAGTCCATGGGCATCCCCCTTCCACATGGTGCTGAAACCCAATGGAACAAGGCGCCTGTGCGGAGACTACCTGTGGCTAAACATCAAAACAAAGACAGATAGATACCCATTGCCGAGCATATAACCAACCAAATGAACGGAGCAAAGATCTTCACCAAAATAGATCTGCTGAAGGGATACTTGCAAGTTTCATTAGCAAAAGAAGATATAGAAAAGACTGTGATCATCACCCCCTTCTTCACCTACACATTCAACTACAGCTGTTTCGACCTTCAGAACACAGGGGCAACCTTCCAAAACCTTATGGACGAACTGCTGGGCAACCTTCCCTTCTGCATGGTCTGTGCTGACAACATCCTCATATTTAGCCCCAGCCTCAAGCAACATCTTAAACACGTCAGAAGGGTGTTGCAGACACTTAAAGAAAATGGACTGGTAGGAAGGGAAGACAAGTGGGAATGGGCAAAGAAAACTGTGGAATTCTGGGGACAAATAAGCCCAGACAGCATTAAACCCCTCCCAGAGAAAGTAAAAACAGTTACTGACTTCCCAAAACCAACAACAATTAAAGCAGTACAGGAATTTTCAGGACTAATCAACTATTATCGTAGATTTATCCCAAATATTGCCAAAACCATGAGCCCAATCTACACATGTCTACAAGGAAAACCTAAAAAATAAGTTGGTCAGAAGTTCAAGATAATACATTTCTCTCGGCAAAACAAGCGATAACCTCTGCAGCCGCATTAATCTTCCCTCTACCCCATAGGTCCCTCACTTTGACGAATGACGCGCGTAGCACAGCGATGGGTGCTGTACTGCAGCAGGACACAGATAATGGTCATTGGCCATTGGCATTCTTCAGCAAGAAGTTAATGTCAGCAGAACAAAAGTACTCCACATTCGAAAGGGAACTCCTAGCAATCTATAAAGCCATCCGCCACTTCCACCACATGCTTGAAGGAAGGTAGTTCGTCATACAAACAGACCATCAACCCGTAGTGCATGCCTTTACAAAGACAGCAGATGCGCGGTCAGCATGACAACAGCATCACTTATCAGCAATAACTGAACATTCCTGCACCATTGAGTATTTGAAGGGTTCAGCAAACACTGTGGTGGACTCACTTTCGAGACATTGCTTCAAACCATCCAGCTCGGGATAGTCTATCCTGAAATAGTAGAGGTGCAAAGAAACAACCATGGACCTACAGTGACTGCGGTGCTACAACCCTGCCCCTACAGTGACTGTGGCGCTACAACCCTGCCCTTACATAGAGCAACCTGTCAATCAATCATCCCCTGTGAAACAATTACTGAATGTCCTCGCCCCTGCCTGTCAGAAGGCCTCAGAAAAAAGGCTTTCAACGTCACCCACAACCTGTCCCACCCATCAGGCCAGGCAACCAGCTGAATTTTAGCAGAGTGGTACATCTGTTGGGGAATGAAAAAGGACATAAGAAACTGGGTGAGAGAATGGCTTCTATGTCAGACGTCAGAAATAACAAGGCAGGTAGAGAGCTGACTTGCCCACATCCACGTCGACATAGTTGGACCTCTACACTCTGAGGCTTACAGACACCTGTTCACCATCATTGGCAGAAATATCAGGTGGTCCGAAGCAATACTGATAAAGCATAAAGCGACAGATGACAGAGAATTGTGTGAAAGCTCTCATCAGATGGGTCAGCAGACATTGAGTCCCACAGATCATCATGAGTGACAGGGGGCCAGACTTCACATCCTCCTTAGGGAATGCCCTTGCAGACAATTTTGGGGCAAGGATAATAAACACGACTGCTTACAACCCAGAAGCTAACGGCATCATCGACAGGCTACACCGGTCGCTGAAAGCATCACTCACTACTAGATGTCAAGGCTGGAGTTGGAGAATCCAGCAGAATCCATGTATAACCAATCATTAACATTGCTGGCAGATGTCTTTCGACATCCAACGAGCCCAATATCCCCATCTGGCACCCGTGAGGCATTAGAACGAATAATACCGGCCAAGACAACTTACCACATGGCCAGAAAAGCGTACGTCCCTAATAAACTGCAGAACGCAAAATATGTGTTCATATGGGTAGACTCACACATAACCCATGTCATCCAGAGAAGACACAAAGCCTACCAAATGACAGTGGACGGCAGAACTAATTGGGTTTCCATCAACCGCCTAAAGCCAGCATACCTTCCAGACACGCATCTACAACCGTAGGCCTCTCCAAGGGGGGAGTCTGTAGGGTCCCACACGGACCCACACACCGTCCATCTTACCTAGCCAGCTAATCTCCTCACAACGAGCATCTCTGCGCCAAGCACACACATACAAGAAACACAGCAGACGCTACTCACCCTTAGTAAATATATTTTCGTTCATATTATTGTTATGTTAAATGTATCATTCTTGGCGCAAGCATTACAATGTCAGCATTCCAGCTATATGTATCATAACTTCATAAATGTCTTGTATATTGATTTATGTACATTTTTCCATCCTCCAACAAACACAGTTGGTTATGCTCTAACCTCTGTTTTGTTCTCCTCATGTCAGGCATTATAATTTTGCTCGCAAAAGCTGTTGACCTGTCTGTTTGTAGTTTGAATAAATCAAGAAGTTTGTAGACAGCCTCTTACTCATGCCTTCGCTTCAATGTCATACATGTCATTTCAAGACTTGTTTGGGAAAGAGTTCTCGTATTAAATCAAGTATAGTATACGATCATTCTTTCATTTACTTTTGCGCTTAAAAAATTGCATGACCAAGTAGATGTGTGATTGACGATGATTATTTAAGTACTTGCTTACCTACCTACCTACCTACAGTACTTACACACGCATACACACACTCACACACATCAGAAGTGCTGGTGAAATTCGGTTTCAGTGATAACGTCTGTTGCCTGTTTTTTTCCCTGTTTGCCATGTAAGGTTACATAATTATTTTTGGTAATGTATTAAAAGAGATAAATTAAGATCTTCTCGCGAAACCCTTTATTTCTGCAATTTATGCATTACCGCATCGTCAGCACAACGTTCCAAAACTTTTAGTTCTATTATTTTTTTTTTTTTACCGAACGTTTGTTTATAGTTTATTAGTAATTTGTTATTAATTGTGTATTTAAACTAACTTTTATTTGGTCATTTTTGCATAAAACTCCTTGGTCTACCGAGAAATCTGGATAAATGTCATAAAGTGTATTGTGATACTAATAGGTAATAGCTCAGTACCATGTTTGCTATCACAACTGGAATATACACAGCGTCAGTATTACTGTGTCACAACTGATGAGACAGAATAACTTCCATGAACTTGATCAAAGACTGCGTGCGCCTCGCCCGCCTCTGTCGTCGTCGTCGTCTTCCAGGTATTATTTGGGTCTGTGTTTAATAACGAGCCTTGATGGCGCTCACTTTGGCAAGGTAAACTTGACTGTTCCTTTCGCAGACCTGTTGTCTCCAGTGCTCGAAGAACAGTTATAGTTTGATAACATTTGTTTTTTATTCCGCTAACGAAGGTATTCTTCATTAACACAGCACTGGGCATTATTTTGGTATAAAGACTTGAAGAGTGTTGCTGTTAGCTGCCCTTTTTCTTTTAACTGTCTGTGTAAATGAAAATGGCAGAGTGATATATTTCTGTTGATAGAATTTACTCCTTGTAGTTTGGTCGATGTTTTTTTTAACTCGAACAATCACTTGACGACTAGATTCCTTGTACACTTTACCTACTTCTTGTCGATGTTTCTGCAGAATGTGAGAAGTCTCGTATTAATTTGTTTTAAAAATATAAGCCATCTACAGGATACACTATTCTCTTAATATGTTTTATTGGGTACACATAGTTTTAATGAATTAGTTATGAAGATTTGATATGATGCATATACGAGTAGGCCGTTGTAAGTACTCTCTCTCTCTCTCTCTCTCTCTCTCTCTCTCTCTCTCTCTCTCTCTCTCTCTCTCTCTCTCTCATTTTAATCGAAGTCTTGATTGCTTTTTCAGTGTTTGCATCTAACTTGACTTGGAATTTGTGTACACTGGTTAAAGTATAAGCTAATAATGTGTTTAGAAACCGATGAAAAGTTCGCCTCATTTTTTAATGTTTTGCGATTATGTTATCGGCAGAACTTTCTTGAAAGAAGTTGTAGGGTTTTATTGAAATTCTATATATATGTGTATATATATATTATATATATACAGTATGTATGTATATATATATATATATATATATATATATATATATATATATATATATATATATATATATATATATATAATTAAGGATACACCGATACCAGATTTTTGGCGATACTGAGATACCGATACCAACTTTTAAAGCCGATACCGATACCGATACCTGTTACCTCCATATTACTGTTATTTAGGAGAATATATATTGTTACTAGTTACTAAAATCATTCTTGTTCTCTGGTTATTGTATATTAAAAGTTCAAAAGTTGAAAGGTCATATAATAGGGTTATATAAACAATTTCAAAGGCATAAGTTTTATTGAAAAAGGACATAAAGTATAACTATTTAGTATTTGATTTTAATCCCAACTCATACTGGACTTGGACCACCTGAACTAAGTTAAAATTATAATTTTATTAAAGATAATATTCAGTATAATTATCCTAGAAATAAAAAGTAGTACAGAAGATTAATATTATGCCAGCTAGGCCGCTACTTTGCAAATTGTATTTGAGAAAAAGAAAAGAACTCTGTATTCATAATTTTTTGTAATCAAAGTTTAGTACCCTCAAGTAGTAGTTAAGAAACATTAGCATTTCTCCAATGTTTGATGTACGCCTGTTTACAGAAAATTAATATTATGCCAACTAGGCAGCTACTTTGCAAATTGTATTTAAGAAAAAGAAAAGCACTCTAGATTTATAATTTTTTTTGTAATCAAAGTTTTATATACCCTCAAATTGTAGTTAAGCAACATTAACATTTCTCCATTGTTTGATGTAAGCCTGTTTCTATGGGGTGAGAAAATGTTGCCTCCAATACTAGATATGCGGTCACTCTCAACAGAAGATGGAGGAGCAGACAGATATTTACTTGCTAGACCACTTAGTACTGAAAAGACATGTATATTATCTTTCCACCAATCCAAAGGCTTACCATCTAGAGGAAGTTTCTGCATAGGTAAGTATCTCTCAGTTTCAGTTTTAAGTAACTGTATGGAATACTTGAAGTTTTCTTGGGTTTTGGTGATTTCGAGAAACTAGTTCTAGATTCAGTATTGCCTTCATTACTCTGACATAGCATTTGTTCATTTCTCAAAATTGAAGTAAGCAGTCATATGATCAGGTTCTTGCAAGTCATCATTTAGATCTTCAGAATCTAGTATTTTTATATTATCATTACTACTGCCACTATTTGAGGCAACTAACTTATCTTCCTCTCCCATTTCCTTTCTCAGCCTTATTTTCTCAGCAAAAGTACTCAACTCTCTCTCAATATTTGCTATATTTGCTTTGGCAGATTCATCAGCATTTTTATAAAAAAACATCTTATATCTTGGATCTAAGAAAGTGCTAAGGATAACATTATAATCATCAAGATATTTTTAAAATTTAGTTTCCGTTGACAGTTTAAGAGCATTAAGTGTAGTACCTAGATCTGAGAACTTGGGGTCGATAGAAGCCTTGCTGATAAACTGCTTAAAGAACTCAAGTTGGGGAATTATTTCTGACACAAGGCATTACCTCTCACTAAGCTGTACAGTTGTCTTGTGAAAAATCTTTAGTAATGATGACAATTTTGAGATGAGATTCCATGAGTGACCATCAAGTGAAGGAAGGCTAGGAGAATCTGTGCAATACATTGCTATTGCCTTCTTTTGCTCATAGATACGGTCTATCATTAAATAAGTGCTATTCCACCTAGTAGAGACATTTTGGATTAATTTGTGTCGTGGAAGATTATTCTGTCACTGTAGATCATGTAGCTTACTGCAAGCTAAAGGAGAGTGACTAAAATGGCCTACAATCTTTTTACAGATTGCAATTATATCTTTTATAACTCTTTGTTCAAAGATACAGTCATTTATGACGAGCTGAAGAGTGTGCAAAAAACAAGAAAGACCATCATGTTCTGTACCTTCAATTCCTTTTACTATATTTGCTCCATTATCTCAGGTAAAAAGATGAATTTTATAATTTGGGATGTCAAAATCCTGGACTACTTCATTAATCATATTAGTAATATGAATTGCAGTGTGTGAACCTAAAAAATAACCATACCTGTACTGCACGTTAAAATAGTACCCAACTCCAACAGAATGGCAATGACTCATTGCTGGTAGAGGTAGACATAACCATAGTTAATTAAAATTAGAATTACAATAATAAATTGTTAAATACACTGTAAAGTATTAAGATACCATCTATTTTTAAAAGATAAACAATGAACCTATATTCAATGATAAGCCTATATATAGTTTGTTTGGTGGGCTTTGTTAATATATACATTTTCCGAAGCCTAGGAGGATTTTAAATTCCTATACTAATGACAAAAGTATCGGCTGGTATCTGCCAGAAATTCACCGATACCGATACTGATACCGATACCACAAAAACTAGCCGATACCACCGATACCGATACTTGGGCACATCCCTAATATATATATATATATATATATAATTTAAATAAGCTTCCTTGCTTGAAGTAGATGTCTCATTTAAAAGTAATGCAGTACTTTTGTCTTACAACTTTCATCTTCTGAGAAGCGGATCTATCCACTTCTTTCAGGATAAGCCTCACGTTTTACTCTTTACACAAATGTTTAGTTTTTTCGGATGGTGTCTAGTTTCCTGTTTCTTCGGCTGCTTGTTTGAAAGAAATCTATCGTATCCAATGCAGTGTAACTCGGGACCGCGGGAGGATTCATTAGCTGAATACAGTAAAGGATAGACAGTTTCTTGGAACCTGCAGCTCCTTTCTAAGACCAGTGACCCCCTCCATCGCCCGTTGCTTTTTAATCAAGTGCTTCCACTGTTGAAACCAAAGAAACAAAACACTCGGTGCATTAACCCTATCCATCATTTCGCAGCTAATAATCTCTGGTGCTCCTCCTGAACAAGGTCAGAATTATCGACTGTTGGTATAGGCTTTACCTTAAGAGGTGTTATCCTTCAAGGCAGCAGGTGCCTGTGCCGTGAGCACGGGATCATAATCCAGATGCTACCAGCTGGACCTGGTGCGCACTAAGGCATGGGGATGTAACATACATACATACATACATACATACATACATACATATATATATATATATATATATATATATATATATATATATATATATATTTATATTATATATATATATATATATTTATATATGTATGTATATATATATATTTATATATAGGTGTTGGTGTGTGTGCATATACAGACATACACACACACGCACACGCATCCTGCAGCTTTCCCTATTAGAAGGGTAGCGCTTCAGGGGCGCACTAAGTCCCAATTGATGTGGTTGCTGGCCCCATGCCCTTAACTTAAAGCCAGCCAACTAATGAGAGGCAGTTCAAGAATCAAACCGCAGACCTAGCTAATGTGATGCAGGCACTTCAGCATATTATATATTTAATATATATATATATATATATATATATATATATATATATATATATATATACACACACACACACACAGTATATATGTATGTGTGTGTGTGTAAAGTATAATCACGATGGCACCGTCCAAGAAATAATACCATTACCCAATATCAAGGAGAGTGAAATTTAATTTCTTATTTTGCATCCGCTTATGTAACAAAGGTTTTCCCGTCCCTTGACCTAATATGAAGCGCTCTTAGTCGAATTGAATTGCCATATTTTTTCAGTTGTATGTGAAGCGTTTGCTTAATTGGCTTGTTAAGTAGGAGTTGAGAGTGTTGTTATGATGCTTCGAGGAATAAGACCCCATCTGGAGGCGATTATGGATTCAATAAACCGTTTGAGAGGCGAAGGGAAAACGCACTGCTTTGATCCTTGATGAGGTTTACGGGAAATTCTGTGCTATCTTTACTCCTCGTGGACGAGGAATTAGATTCAGATATTTAGCTGGTCCGCTGGTATAGTGGTTCGTGTTGTGGAATGCTACTCAAATGTCGCGGGTTCGCGTCTCCACCCGGCCGATGAAAAATCACTGGCTCTGTATCATGATCGGTTACTGATGCAGTGTGGGGTCTGCGATGGGAGGTTGAAACCAACATTCTTTGGGACCTTGAATTTCACGTCAAAGGCCCCTCTGTGTGCTTGTTCCATGTGAATATGTTTCATCTGCTGAAATAATAATAGTAAATAATTTGAATCGTAATAAGCACGTAAGTACGGGAGTGTCTTGATCATCTTATGTCACAATCAACAGTAATCCCTCTGTCATTTGTTTCCCTTAGGACTCTTTTTGTTAGCCGACGTTTTGTTGCAGTGTATATTATTGTGCTGGGGTTCCCGGACTAAATAGAGGAAATGGAACTGG
The DNA here is from genome assembly GCF_040412425.1 of Macrobrachium rosenbergii. Classification (NCBI taxonomy): domain Eukaryota; kingdom Metazoa; phylum Arthropoda; class Malacostraca; order Decapoda; family Palaemonidae; genus Macrobrachium; species Macrobrachium rosenbergii. The sequence continues at coordinate 56,942,267 of NC_089741.1, forward strand.
ACTGAAATAATAGGTGCCATTGGTCACTGACACTTATCGAGGTTGAGTTCTCCTCACGAAAATGAAACGCGCGCTCTCTCTCTCTCTCTCTCTCTCTCTCTCTCTCTCTCTCTCTCTCTCTCTCTCTCTCTCTCTCTCTCTCCCCTGAAAAAGCAGAAATTTTGTGGCGGTATTTCTGTGTGTTCCCAGTTGTTGGACTTCAGGTGCAGTTAAATATAATTGTTTTTCACGCTCTGACTAAATTATAGATAAATGATCTCAAACTGTGATTGAAACGCCCTTCGGTATTGTATTTATGTTGCGTGTATATAATATACTAATATGAAATTAATATATTCTTTGCAAATATTTGGCTTTAATTTCAAATAAAAATGAGCTCACGCACAAGCAAATTCCTGTCATTCATTCATTCACCCGTGCATGCTTTCTTTATCATAGTATAGTTTATTTTTACTGTTATAATCTCCCACGCTTTCACATACGTTTTCATCCTACCACTTTTATTTGCTCTGCGTTCATTAAGTTTTTGCATCACTATTAAAAATTTGTATTTGGCCGAGCGTATTCTTTCTACTTCGTTAATAACATTTTTTCATATCGATTCGCTATATTGCAAGGTCGTCATTCCCCGCGTAGAGGTTAATAGTGATCGGAGAATTTGAACTTCTCGCGCACTTGGCACTTAAGATTCCAGTTTGCCCCGTTTGCATTTCCAGGAATGATGGTGCGGTTCTTCTGCTCGTGGCTTATTTTGCAAATTAATTTTCTATCTCCTTTTTTAGTTCAGTGACATTCATCGGGAATTCAACAAGAGTATTAATGTGATTAATTTAGAATTTGATAAGTTCGTAGTTCTACCTACTGACTTAGTAGTAGATGACAAAGAAAGTCGAAGTGACCGGGCAAGGAGCCGTAGTCGTGTGAACGGATTCGGGGACGTCATTCTCGGATAAACAAACTGTTGCTGGAGACAGTGTTGCCAGCTAGTCACGTGTGCCATGATAACATGTTTATGGCTCTAAACAAAGCCATTCTTGCATGTGTGATTAAAATTTCCCGGTAAAAAATTCATTAGACGAAATCCGACGTGATTACTGTGCTGAATTCAGGTAGAAGTTCTCGGGGATTTCAGCTGAATCCAGGTTTTTCGGGGCCATGGAAGAGGATTATTTTAGAATGAGAAAATAATCCCGGAGTGCATCGACACCGCTGTGTCGGACCTGTGCCAGGGAAGTAGTCTATGAGAGACGAGCGAGTGGGAGGAGGGAGGAGGGAGGGAAGGAGGAAGGGAGGAAGAGGAATCGCCTCATCGTGAGTGAAGACGAATATTTTATTCTTCTTCGTCTCCTGCCTCTCCTCCTCTGCATAAACACAACTGGAATATTCCAAGAGGAATATTTAAAGAGACGTGTGCCCTAGGAAATAAGATCGAAATTTTATTTAAGTCTTGAGAGCTAGTCATTAGAGCATATTAACGGGGCCTCGTTGAGAGGCCACGAACATCCAGGACATTCATGTTTTGTTCAAGGAGGCGAAAGAAAAGGAATGAGTGCCGAACGCCTGAGCGTGACCTGATGGTTAGCTGTTACCTTCTCCTCACGAAATGTTTATGCGAATTTGCCTGGAATAGCGTTTGGAATCTGGAATGGATTCATTAAGAAACAAAATTCTTCATTTTTTTTTTCCTTCTCCGTCCCCGCTTCCGAATTTTTTCAGTTAAAACAAATTAATTAGAATTATTCTCTCATGATATTAACCTATAAACAGAGCTTGGTCTTATGAAAAGAAAAATAAATTGCGTCAAGTAAATCATGGAAATTAATCTAGAATCATTACATCGCAAATGAATCCCCTAACAACTGATAGTGTACAAGGTCGTAAAAGATGGGAGGTCGGGAAATCGGGAGTGTGTGGCTAATGGTTCACTTTGTGATGGACCTCTCTCTCTCTCTCTCTCTCTCTCTCTCTCTCTCTCTCTCTCTCTCTCTCTCTCTCTCTCTCTCTCAGTTCACCCACCAAACTTCCTCACTCTATTGATTTTCTATCGGCTTGTGCGTTGGTCTCTCTCTCTCTCTCTCTCTCTCTCTCTCTCTCTCTCTCTCTCTCAGAGGGGAAATGATAATTATGCACAAATTGCTAAAGTGACTACTGTTTCACGATTAGAACTTGTTTTGCTTGCGAGGAGCCTAGTAGTGAAGAAATTTGATCAAATAATTACAGACTGAGCCCATTCAATTACGCTGTTCACCTGTTTGCTCTTGGTCTGGCCAATGGGAGCTTTTATTCCTGCAAGAATTGTAGTGGAAGTTGTATTAATTTTTACGGTTTCACCTCTAGTAGCTTTTATATAAAAGTTACTGAGGAATAATGAAGCCTAATATGTTGGGATTTGGTGGATGAAATTCGATTTTTCATTTTATTTCCTTTTATATGAGCTATTTTGATGGAGATTAGAGGGATGCACTTCTGTTGAGATTGAAGAACAAATGGTGTTTTATTTCCTGTCTTTAAATCATAAGGCAACTAACGCTAATATCGAACTCTGATATCCTACAATAAGCCATTGTGATGAGTGGAATTTTAATGTTTTATATCAGATCTTATAATTTTAGGGATTTACTGTTCTTATGCTGCTGGTTGCAGACATGTACATTTTGTTATTGTGTCTGTATATACATACACTGTATATATATATATATATATATATATATATATATATATATATATATATATATATATATATATATATATATAGCTCATACATATGACATTCTTTATATACACAGTATTAAATACATAAATGTCGTTTAATATCCAGTTCACTCTAGCTTAGAATAACTTCACCCAAGGAGTTAAAATTGGTAAGTGCTTCGTCACCAGTAGTATTTAAATTGCCGGTAGTGAGAGCAACGACTTATAGGCACGGCCATTTCTTCTTCTGTTGGAGGTTGGGAGGGGGCGGGTAGAGTAAGTTGTCACGACCGCAGTTTTGCCTTAACTGCTAAATTCACTGGGTGAACTGAAACAGAAAACTTTCGCAACATTATCCTCGTCATACACTTTCACCAGAATGCCCGTCAGCAGCACATTGAACCCTCTACCACTTCTGTACCTCTTCCACGCTATCTGCCTAGCCCTTTCCAGGCGTTCTTCTTCTTCTCTTATTAATAAGTTCAAATTATGAAAAGTTTTTAGCAATCTGTCGTCCATCATGCATCATGACCAAACGATCTCAAAACATTTTGATCCATCCTTTCATCTACTCCTCATTTCTTATCTTTTCAGTTCTTCTTAGCCAGTATGCTACAGGAAAAAAAAATTAATCTCATGGGTTTCCCCACTGATGTAGGACCACGAAGCTGTTGTGAGGTGCCTCGTGACTATATACACCACGTGGAATTCGTTCCCAGATTCCACTCCTAAGTCTTTAATATTCATTAAGCTTTTTTGATCAGTGGTATGGATGTTATCCCTTTACTAAATTTTGTTATGATAGAGGCTAAAAGATATTGTAACTGAAATGTGGGATTCATACTTAGAACTAATCGTGAGAACCTTGACAGAAGTATCAACAATTTGATAATGTTTAAACCCAGTTGATGTCGATCTAATTTATCATGTTAATACCTTGAAAATGGAGATTTATCAAAGATCAGTCCGCGGATTCAGGGTGGACTGTCATTTTTTCGGATAGCTTTGACCCTAAAAAGTGGGGCTTGCTTACACTTCGTACAATTCCGTTTGGTAAGGATATGTGTTGGACATTTTTGAGTTGGTTCTTACTGGTGCTTCTGTCGAGTATTCAACAACATGAAAATTTTTATACTCTTACTCTTGACAGTGATACAGTGCAGATGCCTCCATGCTGTAGGTTCTGAAAAAAATGGCAAATGGCTCTCACCCGTTCCCCCTTGAGAAAGACAATTAAATATGAATTTATTGTAAAGGCCTTTGAACCCAGATGTTGTATACAATAAGCACTTAATTAAATATAGATATGAAAGGTAGCGTTATAGATATATTTCAAGTTAGTAAAATAGTTTATGGCTGTGGGTAACAGGCAAAAATATCTCTTGAGGAAGGAGATAACTTGCTGGGCTTTCCACAGCCAAAGCTATTGTCTGAAGAAGGAAGGAAATTACAGGGATTTCCACTGGCTAAACTATGCTCTGAGGAAGGAGAGAATTGTCTGGGCTTGCCACAGCCAAAGATATCTCCTGAGGGAGGACAGGAATGACTGGGCTTGCCACAGCCAAAGATGTCTTCTGAGGAAGGAGAGAAATGTCTGGGCGTGCCATTTTCAAAGATATCTCCTGAGGAAGAGAAATGGGTTGGTCTTGCCCTTCCAAAGATATCTCCTGAGGAAGGAGAGAAATATTTGGGCTTTCCACCCAAAGATTGATTTATCACAGCCAGATATCTTTTGAGGAAGGATAGAAATGTCTGGGCTTGCCACAGCCAAAGATATCTCCTGAGGAAGGAGAGAAATGTCTGGGCTTGCCACAGCCAAAGATATCTCCTGAGGAAGGACAGAAATGTCTGGGCTTGCCACAACCAATGATATCTCCTGAGGAAGGGGAGAAATGGCTAGGATTGCCACTTTCAAAGATATCTCTTGAGGAAGGAGAGAAATATCTGAGCTTGCCGCTGTCAAAATATCGCCTGAGGAAGGAGAGAAATGGCTAGGCTTGCCACAGCTGAAGATACATCCTGAGGAGGGAGAGAAGTGGCTGGGCTTGTCGCTTTCCAAGATATTGCCTGAGGAAGGAGAGAAACGGTCGGGCTTGCCACAGCTAAAGATACCTCATGAAGAAGGAGAGAAATGCCTGGGATTGCCACAGCCAAAAATATCTTTTGAGGAAGGGCAGAAACGTCTGGGCTTGCCACTTTCAAAGATATCTCCAGATAAGGAGAGAAATGGCTACAAGAAGTACCATATCTTTTAAAAGCAAGCAATATTTTTGGAAAGCGTGAGTGTCAGTATGCAAATATCCTATTACAAGAGGAATCATCAGTGGGAAGTGGTGTCCCACTCTTTGGATGCTGACGAATGACAGTCTAGTGTATGTACAGTACATGTTGACACTCGCACCACCTTAGAGGTAAATGCTGGACGCATAAAAGTGACCTTTCGTTGTAATAAGCAAATACGTCACTTACATTTGTTCCATCTGTCTCGATGGAGATACACAATGGAGAAATCCTCTGTTTTATCCAGCATCAACTGTAGTTTTTAGTAAATGCTGATTTTTTACACTATTAAAAAACCTGCAACTAAACCATAACGCTCCCCTTGGCATTTGCAGAGTGTGAACTTTTGTAAATTTTTGGTACACAAAGAAAGACACATCCAAGGAAGTCTTATTTTCCTGTAGTGTGCCTCTGTGCATGAAATTATTTTTATGAAATTATTAAAAGTCATTCTTTTTAGATCTAATTATTTATTTACGTCATCTATACCTAAAGTCAATATAATGCGAGTTTGCGCAATGTCAGTGAATCACTCCGTCATCTCAGCAGCGTATTTTATTTTTTCTTTAATTTGCACCTGATATCCATTCTTTATTTGTATAAAGGAGAGTTGGCTAACCAACCCCTTTATACATTCTATCTTTGGTTTCGTTAGACCCTCCCATTCTCATTCCAATCATTTGTGCACACCCAGGTAGGCAGCTTTATTCGCTTCATCTGATCAGTGATTCACCTCTTCTCTCATCAACTCGTCCGTTCCATTTACTCTTAAATACCGTAATGAATCGACCGCTTCCATTTTTCGTACTAATATTTATTGCTCCATCATCTTGCTTTTCATTTACCCCCAGAACCTTGCCCTTGTACACATTAACTTCCAATTTTATCCTCTTGCATACACTTTCTTTCGGTAGTGTAAAGCAGTGTAAAGAGATGAAGATGAATGCATCTTTAATTTTGAAAACGTTCATCAGCGGGTTTTGTAGATCGAATTAAGAATTTACTCGATTGTGATGATTTGTCAGTGCTTTTGTGGTTGCTGCTGTGTGGTCAGTTATTTTAGTTACTCCCGTTTAGATATAAATTTATCGATAGTTTTCATTTCTTCAAACGTGAACGGATTTCATGAGTCTCTCTCTCTCTCTCTCTCTCTCTCTCTCTCTCTCTCTCTCTCTCTCTCTCTCTCTCTCTCTCTCTCTCTCTCTAGAATATCTTTGATGAAGAACTGTTTGAATAATACAACAAGATTATTAATTAAAGCTGCATATATTTTGAGAATATTTCGTTGCATGTTGGTCTTATAAATAGTCGTCAATAAGGTTTTGATTTAACACTCGCTAGAAAAAGAAATTCAAAGCAAAAGACGGGGAACGAAACCGCTAGAATATTTAAAGCAGAATAACAAAAGAGAATTCGTTAAGACAAGAGGACGTGGTCGATTGATTTATTGAATAAATAAACTGCCGTTACTGCTGCAAAGGTCATCGATGTCTAATGTACAAAAAAGTTTGTTAGGGGAAAAGGATAAAATGAACTAATTCTTTTTAATAGTTGGCAGTGCTTGTTTTTTAGTTATTACGTGTACCTCTTTAAATTTTTGTATTTGTTTCTCCTCACAAAATATTTTTCTGGGTATTGGAACTTAGAAATTGATAAAATATAATGCTTTAATGGCAAAATTATAGTTTTTTTTAGATAGTGCTTAAGTTTGTCCTTACGCAAAATTAGTAGTGGTTATAATTTGTTCTTATAATGCTTTATAGTGAGTTGTCAATATTTGTGTGTTTTTTAAGGCAGATTTCTTCCCATGGTTCAGTGGTATTCCTTATTTTAACAATTGCCATATTGAAACTTAATGTCATGCCATGTACAGTATTTTATACAGTTTTTTTTTCCTTCTCAAGCCACTGACACACGGGTTCTATTGTGCTTTTCAATGAATCCCTGGGATTTGCATGTTATTCGTATATCTTGTAGGCGATTTACATGTGAACTCCTGGGGCACGTATACGTATTTTCTACATGCAATTTCAAGCAATAGTTTATTTTTAATATGCCTGGGTTGCTCCATCTTTTTAATTTGGGTATCTTTAATTGTACGTTATGTTATTGGTAAATGACTCATATTCTCTCTCTAATGAAAGACTTGAATTAATTATAACTGAAGTTCATCGGAATCTCAATTGTTCACATGCAATAATTAATGATTCACGTTGCTTTTTTTAGGCGTTGTGTTATCGGGACGAATTCGGTTTAGTTCGATATTTATCCTCTCTTTCTGTTAGCATTTTGTATTTTTGGTGTGCCCGAAGACATGGGAATCGATTGGGAAGTTCGAGTATCCGAGAAGTGCAGGTCGATCAGTTTAAAGGTGAATAGAAGTAGTGAAGCTGAAATGCTGAAGAGAGACGCAGAAAAATGGCCAGTCTCATGTTGTGGTGTACGACAAAAATTCAAAACAAGTACACACACAAACATGCACACACGTGTGTATATATATATACACACATATATATACCTATATATAGATACATGTATACATATACTTATATAATTTGTGTGTATGTATATATATATTATATATTTATTTGTTTAATTATTTATTATACACCTCTCTCTCTCTCTCTCTCTCTCATAAAGGACAGGCTTCATTAATCTGTGTTTTTCGTAAATGTGTGCTATTTCATTCTCCTTTTTAAAGAATGTGCTTCTTGTTGTTGATTTTTTTATTGATCTCATCAGTCGTCTAAAGCTTCGGATTGTCAGCTGTAGTAATTAGGGTTGAGGTTGCTAGTTTCATGTCCTTCCTCATCAATTGCAATGAACCTTACTGGTACTGTATATTAACTGGCAGATAAATTATTAACTGCTCAAGACATCAACATATAAGTGATCCATATATATATATATATATATATATATATATATAATATATATATATATATATATATATATATATATATATATATATATATATATATATATATATATATATATATATATATATATATATATATATATTTTAAATTTAAACGAATGAATTTTGATCGATCCATCGTACGTACTTTCATGCCGGCATATGCATTTTTATAATTTCTTCAAAATAATTTCTTCATTAGTTTGTGTTTTCTTGAATGTGTGCTATTTTTACTCCTGTTGAGGAATGTTTTGTTACTATGTATTTTTTTGTATTAATCTCATTCGTGGTCTTAATTTTATGTGGAATTCTTTTTGGGAATGGTGGAGTGTAGTCTAAGATTATTAAGTTTTCATGGCAAGATAGTGGCAAGCAATATGATGCGATTAAAATAAAAAATTATTCCATGCTGGTGTTGCTTGCACGTTAATTGCTTTTCCTTGGACGGTGCAAAGTCTGTTCACTTGGTGGTTATTTATAAAGGCTGATATGTACGGTGATACTGTTGTCTATTTTCGTTTCCGAAGTGGATCGTTTTCATAAGATTTAATGCACCTTATTTTGATTTTATTGTAGTTCCTGGTCTGTCAGTATTAATATGAGCAACTAAAATAATGGTTTTGTCATCAGTGACCTTTGACGTTGTTACCAAATAACTTTAAATAAAGGAGTTATTTAGACATTCACGTAGTCCAGTAAACTTGTTTTTTTAAGTAGCCAGCCGGAATACAACACCTGGACACTCAACATGGATTTTTAGTATTTTTGTCATTATTTTCTATTTACATCATGCATCTAAAGTGTACTTAAGTTTAAAACTCAAAGTCACTTGTAATAAGGTAACATGACTGCGTATTGTAAGTCATACATTTTTACTCTTCATTATTTAATATTACAGTGTAATTAAGTAATGAGGCGACTCTCATATTTTTTTTACTGTCTTGCGCTGTTTATTTTGTAAATAGAAAGAGTTGGCAATCACTTTACTCATGAAGAGGACGAACCCTTGATTGTTTAGAGGATAGTGTTATGATTGATACGGAAGCCGTAATATCGTTGGAGTTTATTAAACGAACTTTGATTTTAAGCATATTTAAAGCTATTTTGATTAGAAGAGATAAAACTAGATATTAGCATAATTAGTAAGTAGATCAATGGTTAAGTCTGATATATAAGCGTTTTCATATTTGCAATACCAATCGTTTCTGTGTATTGAGGCGATATTGCGCAGCTCTTGATTTTTAAGGCTCGACACACCATCCAGTTCAGGACGAGTAAATGACACTATCGTCTGTTACGAAGAATGATTCATCATTTACGAGAGCTGGTGTAGCAACAACTTTAGTCATCGACGCCTTTGTTGTTGCTGTTCAAGAAATTTTCCAGTTAATGTTAAAAGTACAGCAGTGTTATGAAGGCATGAGATTGTCAGTTCTTAAATTATACAGATTGTTTTATGGTAGGTTGCATTGATTAATGGTACTTTCCTCACAGCCAATAAAGAATTTTGTTTTATGGTAGGTTGCATTGATTAGTGGTACTTTCCTCACAGCCAATACAGAATTGCAGTAAGTAGCAAATTTGTCTATTGAATGAGAAATGCAGAATGCATTGCACGAAAAGCTTATACGACAGGGTAGTGCTAGAACTTGATATTAGTGTTCAAGTTCCTTTGTCATAACCCCTCAAACAGGATTCCCTGATATAGTAAGGGCTTTTGAATGAATGGAATTTGTTCTTGGGTTCTCGCCTAATTTTCTTTCGAAACTTTTGGCTGAATAACCGTGGATATTTCAATTTTTATCAGATTTATCTAACCTCGTAAATAGGATTAAGTACCATTGTCAGGATTTGGTCTTATATTTGATGCTCATGGCGTGAGCTGTGGTGGGATTGCCATCCACCTCAAGATTGAAAGACAAATTAGATATAAATGTGGCTGTTCATATCGTTCACTCAAGGGCAGATCATCTTTTGGAGCTGGCCCTTAGATTCCAAGAATGAGCTCGTTAGCCAAATTATCATCATTCAGACTGAAAGTAATTTTTTGTATCATTCAAACTTATACATAGATGATCCGCATAGTACTTTAGTGAGATACAAGTTTGAAATCAACCAAAAAAGATATACCCCAGGAAACCATGCATTGTACCTTTTTAAATCATTGAAAAAATAAAAATGATTTGACTGTGTATAGTAATGACAACGACCTTGACACGTGGCATTGGATAATGAACAGTTTTGTGGGATGGTAAATGCCAGCTCCTTCCCCGTTATGCTCATTAGATTGCGTTGAAAGAGACGAATTGCAAAGATAAGAGCTTTATTATTTGCAGATGAGCGTTTTGTTATTTACAGATAAAACTTTATGTACAGTCGAATCATTAAATGCATTCACGTTTCTGAATTTTAAGTCTAAGAACCCTCCAATTGTAGGTTTCATAGTGAGTGTTTACTAGGTATCTTAGTCCAGGCTGTTAAGTTTTGTTAAATTCCAGCAATGTCAGGGTGACTGGAATTGATGAAGTTGATAAATTGCTAGAGAAAGCAGTTTTAAGTGACGCAAAAAATTTTGCGCTGCCTGATAGGAATCGTTTTCATCACATTAATGGGAAAGCGTGGAAGATAGCAACCAGAGGATGAAAGAAATTATCCAGTTAACTCTCCGTTGGAGATCTTGCAGGTTGCCTTGAAAAACTGGGAAACTTCCTGAGCCGTTGTGGAATTGGACAAACTTGCATTACCCATAGGTCTGTGATGGTTTGTCATTCAAATCCATTGTGTGATAGCTGTCTTGTCCCTGTGAGTGTTGAGTGTTTGACACCCGCTGGTTGAGTCTCTCAGTCTTGTTGACTTTAAAGTATATTACGTTATCTCTCTGAGTGCTGTTCTTTGGAAGGAAATTTGTCGTCTGTCCAAAATTCTCGGAAATAGTGTTATCTATCAGTCAAGTGGCATAGATAATTTTTCTGAAAAAGCTGGTCTTCACAAAATACAACGTGAATATTGATTTATGTTTGTTGGTATTTTGTAAATCATTTATAAATAATTAGCATAGCATGCATGTAAGTTGCAAGAGATGTGTGAAAAGTGTGTATGTTGTTGGAAAAGTCTTTTTATGCGTTGTTTATTTATTGAAATATAATGAATTCAGTTTATTGCGGTATTTATAACCTTAGTAGTTACAAAGCCAGACCTACTACAAAATCAGTCAATCAAGCCTGTCGTTGGTGCCTCGTATACGTAACTTTTACAATAACGAGAAACGAAGATCAAGTATAACCACCTTGAAATGTTGTAAATATAGTCTGTTTTCATCCATTTTAAAGGATGCTACAGTAAAAATTTGACGTTTGTCGTATCAGTTGCATTCTCCTTTCGTTTGTGTGACTTGAGCAGTGTTTTTGCACTTGACAAATATGTATTTATTAGAGGCTACCATTCTGTATATAGATTTTAGTGATAATCATGGCTTTTCAGCAGCTGCGTTGAATTTTGAACTCATCTGTTGAGTTTTAGTAATATCTAAAAATATTGCGACATCTTTCTACTTAGACTGGGATCATTTTAAACATAAGTCTTAATCTACAGCAGTTATATTAATGAGAGAATTAAAGGTTATTTTTCTAGTTTACTTAAATGGACAAAGATCTGTGCTGCATGTATATATTGTTTTAAGTGTAGTCTTACATTTATTAATGCATAGATATGAATACTCTTTTCAGTTTTAGGCTAAATTTTATTTTCTATTTGTTACGGTGACATTGTAAGTGAATCTAATCTTTTACGAGTTTCAAATGGCCATTATGGAAAGAAAATTCAAAATCACTTGTGTTTAATATTTATAATTTCGCTTTCTTCATTTCCGTTTATATGATGGCTTCTTTGTGATTCTCGCCGATGTGTTTATGTGCGACTAAAACAGAGTACATTGCTTGCCACAATGTTTGCCGATATATTTTGCGTTTTATTGGAAATTCTAGAGTGAACATTGTACTCACTATAATTATGCCTTTAATTTACGTTCATTATGCTTGTATCCGGTTTTACCATCAGTTCAAGTTCCCTGTCGACTGTCTGAGGAGTATAGTTTTCCCTCCGTTTGGTTGTTTGTCTGCCTGTATTGTGTGTAATCATGTTTACCTTGTTAGCACAACTCCTAAACGGTTACCAAGATTTTAATTAAACGTCATTGCACAGCTGTTCATGAACGGAGATCTGCTTTGATTGATTAAAGTTTGGTCTGATGACCTGGCAGTGGAAGTGTCGCTTCTCTGTTGGTGTGTAGATGTGCCTTGCACAATTGGCGCGTCATCAAAATTACTGCGCGGTTGAACTGATTTCAGCCAAACTTGGAACCGAGATAGACCATCACACCTAGATGTCAATTTTTTGCAACATATTTTAGTCAGACTTAAAATATCGGTAGACTATCATGCATGCATGTGTATAAAGGAAGAATCCGTCAGAGTCTCCCATATTTGCCTTGCCACTGTAGCTTCTTTATGCGGTTTGAAAGGATTTCAGTCCAACTTAGTATAACTACAGACCATCATGCATACACGTGTATGAAGGGAGTTTGTCTTGCAGGCCAGTGAAGTTTCGATAGAAGTTTTGTAACTGTATAGAACGATCATATCTGGTTGGGCCTAAAACAAAATAAAACACTGAGGGAGAGAAATTATATCCTAACCAAAAAGGAGCATGCTCGGCTCCTTTTTCACTTAATATGATCGCTTAGGTGAATGGGTCATTTTATTAAAGTGCTCTCTCTCTCTGCACTGTGTTGATAGCTAACAGTAATCACATTCTTTGATTTCAGTTGCAATTGTCAGAATAGGATAGGTGCAAGGACAGTTATAAAAAAATATTTAATTTTGTACGAAGTTAGTTCATTTCATTCAGATTCCTTTAATGAATTCATAGTCGTCGTAGAACTTTAATGGGGTATATATAAAATTTGTTTGGATATTCATATAAATCCAGGATAACCCAACGTTCAGAGATTGATCCGTAGAATTTGACTTGCCCAGGGAACAGTTTGGGTCACTAAAGACACTTACAACTCTGTCGAATCCCGTGTAAGTTGTACTTTTGAATGTAGATGTAGATTGTAGTGTTCCCTGACTCATGATACTTTTCCAGAGAACAATTTGTTCACAGATCTACCCGATACATTGGCAAGTGCATTATTTTGTATCTCATGTTGCAGCAAATGGTGATTTAATTTACATCCTCGCCTTGCCCTAACACCGTATTTCATGCTCGAGTGATTTTAAGTGAAATACCCAGAGTTGTGATCACCATCATAGTGACACATGCATTCGGTCTCTCTCTCTCTCTCTCTCTCTCTCTCTCTCTCTCTCTCTCTCTCTCTCTCTCTCTCTCTCTCTCTCTCTGATCCCTTTGGAAAACATCCGGGCCCTCTCAAATGGAAGATTTTTGTGACTCATGCTCCTCTATGACTCTCTCTCATTAGTAGTCAAGAAGAGGAATCCAGTGAAGGCCCCCATCACTGCTCTCAGGGACGCTGATGCAACGATCCCATTTGGATGCTGTTCGATATCGCACTCCTCAACAAAAACGAGATAAGATTACGCTGGGAATTTTTCTTTGTTTTAACTCTTCAGATGTATCAGCAGTACGTCAGTCTTTTAATGATATTTACAGGAAGCTCCATGTTTGCCAGACGTCTTTCTAAATTTGTGATATAAATGCAACTGGTTCTGTTTTGTGCGGTTTTAGGCGTGATCTGTTCACATATTTTATAAATTTTTATAAGTGAATAAACACATTTTGTTTGCGTTCTGGTACCCTTTGTTGTTTTGTGTTTAGACACAAACACACACATACATATATATACTGCATATATTATACATATATTACTTTAAAACCTCGATTCCCAGCGGGGTGTTGTCTCGGAAGGCAGCCATTCTTGGGACTTAAAATTATAGGCGAACTGATAATGATGGGGAGGTAGTGTGTACGTTATCACATAAATACATACATACATTCACACACATATAATATATATATACATATACATATACATATCTATCTATCTATCTATCTATCTATCTATCTATGTATTTATCTATCTATGTATTTATCTATCTATTATATATATATATATATATATATATATATATATATATATATATATATATATATATATATATATATATATATATATATATATATATATATATATATATATATGCACCAACCAGGGATAGTTCTAGGAGAAAATAACAACTCAACGATGGTACATTCATTCTTTTAGTTGCTGAAACGTTGGCTGAACTTGATCCTGAAAACTTTATAATTTTATGCGTGTGTGTTTGTTTATCATTTACATATAAGCCATATTACATTCACTCTCTCTCTCTCTCTCTCTCTCTCTCTCTCTCTCTCTCTCTCTCTCTCAGATAAGCCTCTGCCTTGACAGGAGCAATTTTTAGTTCTTTCACACAATACGCAAAAGTTAAGCATGAAGATAAAACTCGCTGGTGGTTGGTTTGGTTTTCTTTGATAGGCGACTGTTGACAACAAATGACACCGGAAAATGGGACAGCATAGAGGAAATGAAAACTCCTTTTTTGATTGTAGTATTTCCGTTACGTGGGACAAGAGTTATTTGGAAACGTGGTCCACTCATTATCTTTGCTCATATTTGTACCTACTGTGTGCACTTGATATTAATGCTTTTGCTGACTGAATAGTAATGTATCGTCTATATGGGTAGAGGCCCCTGGTATTCTACAATGGTACTTCACAAGAAGTGAAGTTGATGAGCCCTTTCTATGTTCTTTGGGTCGTTGTCATGTAAACCTGTCTGGGAGCTATGCCATGCCCTAGTTGTTTGTTCTCTTGTTACAGATCCAAGTATTTCCATATTGCTTTTACATAAAAAAATGAATTGGGCTCTGTGTAATTGTCATTAAACCATTCTTATCCCTTATCTATAACCTAATTTGTTTTTGTTTAAATGCTATTAGGTAAGGATTCAATAGTTTAATGTTTAATTATAAATTTTCTTGTAAGTAATGTCTTTTCTGCCCTTGTGACCAGGGTATTCGTGTTGCCAGTTAGTAATACCTGGTCAGCAATTCTTGCTTACTACAGTAATAATTTGGGATACACCTTTGACTTTTCCTGGCTTCTGGCTTCTATCCTATCGCATTGGTTCAAGCTGGAGTATGTATGATTATAGCTGTTGCCATACATTCAGATCGGTACAGAAATTGGCCCTTTGGGTTGCATTTAATTTGCGTGTGTTTATTTCTAGAAGACTGATGATCATCTTTTGCTGCTCCTAAGGGTGGTAAAAAACTTTTACCATTTTCCTATTTTCATCTACTTTTTAACATGCCTAGGTTCAGTCGGTTGGTCAGTTGATACATGGCAACCTTTCTTATAGCCAATATGAGCTTGAACTTGAGTAAAGTTGACCTTTTTTTGTATAAAATTTCAATGTGCATAGTCATCCCTCCTCAGTGTAGGATTGTTTCGTAGTGTTGATTGGGTTCTTGAACACTGATTTTGTTCTTGAGTGTTAGTCCAAGTTACTTAAATGTCAGTTATGATTTAGGGTTAAGTGCCATGTACTTTTGCTGTTTTGAAAAATTTATTTTGATGAATATAAAACAGTATCTTAGTTATGAGTGGAGCTCACATTCAGTTACTGACGCCTGTCACATTCAGTCAAGCCCTGACCCATTTCGTTGAATTAATTTCAAGTTGTTGTGATGGGGACGTGTATCTCTTATCGGATAGCCGGATTCTCATAAACTCCGCAGTTGTCTTTGAATATGAATACCTCTCTCTCTCTCTCTCTCTCTCTCTCTCTCTCTCTCTCTCTCTCTCTCTCTCTCTCTCTCTCTCTAAGTTCCTCGTTGGGAGAGGCAGGTTTCCGTTCTCAGCTAGCACTCTGCTGGCCGAAGTTCGATCTCCGACCGGCCAATGAAGAATAAAATTTATTTCTGGTGATAGAAATTCATTTCTCGGTATAATGTGGTTCGGATTCCACAATAAGCTGTAGGTCCCGTTGCTCGGTGACCAGTTGGTTCTTAGCCAGGTAAAAATAAGTCTAATCCTTCTGGCCAGCCCTAGAACTGTTAATCAGCTCAGTGGTCTGGTTAAACTAAGATATACTTACTTCTCTCTCTCTCTCTCTCTCTCTCTCTCTCTCTCTCTCTCTCTCTCTCTCTCTCTCTCTCTCTAAAATATTAGTTGGTGAGAGTATTTGATAAATATTTTCTCCATTTTATGAAATACAAGTGACGTCGTCTGACAGTGCTGTTTGTGGTACCAGTTTTCAGTATCATCTCATCCCCTTCTCCCGCTAACAATTCACTATGTAGCTTACTAATGGGCCTCACTATGATATACCGGATGCGTTTCGTATGCTGCCAGGCGTGCGAATTTTTTATTTGGTTCTTCATTTGGAACTTAGGCTTTGGTAATGACAAATGTATCCAAAAAGTGTGAAGAGATCGAGAGTGTAGGTTGTCATTGCGGTCATTATAAATACATATACATCAGAGTAAAATTAATTATATATATATATATATATATATATATATATATATATATATATATATATATATATATATATGCACTTTCCATTTTAAAGGGTATTGTAGATGTTAATCTTCTTGTTGTTATCATGGGTTTTTTCAGTGGAATTGTTAGGTAGTAAAAAATGCCTCTCGCCATTCTTTACCGACTTCACTTACGTATCATGTACCTCAATTCACTGGCTAGGTTAGCAGAGTCGCGATAATCCAGCAAGAGGTGCAAATCTCAGTGTTCACGCAGCGTTTGTTAGCAAAAGCTTAGAGTAAAAGGGAAAACTGTAAGCAACATGCATGGAACTAGTTAAGGCTTACAATAGAACTGAGAGCTAGGATAAGGCTGGTGTTGAGAGTGCACGGTGTGAAAGTTAATTTTTAGAACTGCTAGAAGTTTTTATGATGGAAGTAGAACATTTGTTGGAGTATGTAGACTGGAGACTGGCTGGTATACTTTACGGATGGAATGATATTTTTTATTGATGAAAATATGGTGGGATAAGTAAAGGGTTGCGAGTGAAGTGCGGAATACGTGTCGATTGTAAATGAGGATGAGAAGTTAGAGGAACTGGTAAAAGCGAGGTTGTGATGTATGTAAGTGGCAAAATTTGAAGTTAGTGTTTACCATGGCAAGGTATTTTGGGTAAGTGGGAGCCAGGAAGATTCGGCAATAAAAGGTTGGTGTAAGAATGAAAGTGGTTGATTTGCGTACAGATCAGGAAGTAAATGTGGTGAATCACAAGTACGCAAAACTAGGAAGGCAGCAAGGCCTCTGGAAAAAGATGTGGAAGAGGGCATTTGAATGCAAAGGGTTAAGAAAGATGAAAGTTGTTAAGACTGAAAATTTTTGTATTAAGAAGGGTTGGAAGGGTTAAAAATATAGATGCAACAAGGATTTAGTAAGAAGAATAGCACAGGAGAAGCAGCGGGTCATTGGTGTTTGGTTCCATGCTCAGAACGAAGGACAGTAGGTTGGCCATGTGTGCGAATCTTTCGGAATTTTCGGGGTAGAAGAGTTGCAATAACGGAAGGTCCTTTACTCAAGAAGCACCAGTTAAAGGGTGAATGGTACAGCAACTTGTTTTTTCCTGGATCAGACTGCTATTGAATTACCGATAAGAAATATATATGGACACACACACACACACACACACACACACACACACACATATATGTGTGTGTGTGTGTGTGTGTGTGTATCTCAGTGATAGGGTGAATTGTAAAATTCGCGAATATTCCGGGTAGTTGTATTCGTTTGTTGAATTCATTGAATTCATTTTCCAGACGTTGGTAAAAAATTTTTACAAGAATACTAATGATACGAGAGCAAAACTTGCAATTCATCGGTTAGCTTCCTTATTATTTTGTAACCGGAGTATTAACCAGTTTATTTGTTTTTAGATGAGAACATTCTGAGGAGTAGATTTCCTATGTAAGCCTTTTATGATTGAAAAATAATCCGTAATAATTTTTTTGGTCAAGAAATGGCAAAGCTTTCACCGGTATATGATGTCTCAAGCTTTTTACACATAGAATTACAGTAGAACGTAGAATTAGAACAGAAGTAAATGTTTTTAATATACTCATCCAGTTTACTTATATGACGTTCACTGGCATTCGTAGTACCCGTTGACTTGCACTTATATATGTATTAAATCGGTTTATGTCTTTGCACCAAAACTTTTTTTTTATTCTTTTTGTCCTGAAACTTTGTCGCTATTTGACGTTTGCCCCCGTGGGCTATTCATCCCGAAGCTAAAAAGATGCCAGTATGATAACGAGTTGTTTCATAGCAGGCATAAAAAGCATTCTCACTCTAATCACCGCCAGGCTCTGGACGGGGATTCCAATCTTAATTCAAGTTGCAAATTAGAAGCAACTCGGGAGGAGAATTAACATCGGAAGATGAAAAACGTCAAGACTCATAAAGATGACCATTCGTCTCTCTCTCTCTCTCTCTCTCTCTCTCTCTCTCTCTCTCTCTCTCTCTCTCTCTCTCGTTTCGCCTGTTCATCTTCGTCCTCCTCCGTCCTCATAATCATTAGCCTTCTTCTTCCATGTTTCCTCAACCGGGGACTCAATACTCGGTGAGGAGGAGAGGTTATGTGTGCGGAGATGTAGTCTTTGAAGCATCAAAGTTTTGACGAAGGATTTTGGATTGAAAAGGAACAAAAATGCATTTTCCGACTCCTTTAGGTATATATGTGTTATATATATATATATATTATATATATATATATATATATATATATATATATATATATATATATATATATATATATATATATATATAATATACTCACTCTCATAAACAATTATTATGCATATATATTTTATATATCCCTTCCCCTAAGAAGTAGAACTATAAAAAAATAGGTACTTTCGTAGATATGAACCCTTTGTGCAGAAAACTTGAACATCATTCGCAGTTTTATGTACGTACAATTAGACTCATAATTAGCTTCCATATCCCGCTACAAACCTTGTGGTATTGACCTCGTATTTATTACCAACTCTTGCTCTTCCTGCAAGGAATGGCAAGAGTGGGTGAAAGACCCTTCCTTTCTCTTCCGGCAAGGAATGGCAAGAGTGGGTGAAAGACCCTTTCTCTTCCGGCAAGGAATTGCAAGAGTGGGTGAAAGACCCTTCCTCACTCTTCCGGCAAGGAATTGCAAGAGTGGGTGAAAGACCCATCCTTACTCGTCCTGCAAGACATTGCAAGAGTGGGCGAAAGAGCCTTGCTTTGTCTACCTGCAAGGAATTGCAAGAGTGGGTGAAAGAACCTTCCTTTCTCTTCCGGCAAGGAATTGCAAGAGTGGTTGAAAGGCCCTTCCTTTCTCCTCTGGCAAGGAATTGCAGGAGTGGGTGAAAGACCCTTCCTTTCTCTTCCGGCAAGGAATTGCAAGAGTAGGTGAAAGACCCTTCCTCTCTCGTCCTGCAAGATATTGCAAGAGTGGACGAAAGAGCCTTCCTTTATCTTCCTGCAAGAAATTGAAAGAGTGGGTGAAAGAACCTTCCTTTCTCTTCCTGCAAGGAATTGCAAGAGTGGTTGAAAGGCCCTTCCTTTCTCTTCCTGCGAGGAATTGCAAGAGTGGGTGAAAGACCCTTCCTTTCTCTTGCGGCAAGGAATTGCAAGAGTGGGTGAAAGACCCTTCCTTTTTCATCCTGTAAGGAATTGCAAGAGTGGGTGAAAGAACCTTCCTTTCTCTTCCGGCAAGGAATTGCAAGAGTGGTTGAAAGGCCCTTCTTTCTCCTCTGTGAGGAATTGCAGGAGTGGGTGAAGACCCTTCCTTTCTCTTCCAAGAGAATTGCAAAGTAGGTGAAAGACCCTTCCTCTCTCGTCCTGCAAGATATTGCAAGAGTGGACGAAAGAGCCTTCCTTTATCTTCCTGCAAGAAATTGAAAGAGTGGGTGAAAGAACCTTCCTTTCTCTTCCTGCAAGGAATTGCAAGAGTGGTTGAAAGGCCCTTCCTTTCTCTTCCTGCGAGGAATCGCAAGAGTGGGTGAAAGACCCTTCCTTTCTCTTGCGGCAAGGAATTGCAAGAGTGGGTGAAAGACCCTTCCTTTTTCTTCCTGCAAGGAATGGCAAGAGTGGGTGGAAGAGCCTTCCTTTCTCTTCTGGCAAGGCATTGCAAGAGTGAGTGAAAGGCCCTTCCTTTCTCTTATAGCAAGGAATTGGTAGAGTGGGTGAAAGACCCTTCATTTCTCTTCTGGCAAGGAATTGAAAGAGTAGGTGAAAGAGCCTTCCTTTCTCTTCCTGCAAGGCATTGCAATAGTGGGTGAAAGACCCCTCCTTTCTCTTCCTGCAAGGAATTGCAAGAATGGGTGAAAGACCCCTCCTATCTCTTCTGGCAAGGAAATGCAATGGTGGGTGAAAGGTCCTTCCTTTCTCTTCTTTCAAGGCATTGCAATAGTGGGTGAAAGACCCCTCCTTTCTCTTCCTGCGAGGAATTGCAGGAGTAGGTGAAGGATCCTTCCTTTGTCTTCCTGCAAGGAATTGCAAGAGTTGGTGAAAGACCCTTCCTCTTTCAGCAAGGAATTGCAACAGTGGTTGAAAGATCCTTCCTTTCTCTTCCTGCGAGGAATTGCAAGAGTTGGTGAAAGAGTCTTCCTTTCTCTTCCGGCAAGGAATCGCAAGAGTGGGTGAAAGACCCTTCCTTTCTCTTCTTGTAAGGAGTTGCAAGAGTTGGAGAAAGACCTTTCATTTCTCTTCTGGCAAGGAATTGCAAGAGTGGGTGAAAGACCCTTTCTCTTCTGGCAAGGAATTGCAATAGTGGGTGAAAGATCCTTCCTTTTTTCTTTATAAAGAGATTGCAAGAGTGGGAAAGCTACAGCCTCTCTCTTCCTGCAGGGAATTGCAAGAGTGGGTGAAAGACCTTTACTTTCTCTTCCGGCAAGGAATTGCAATATTGGGTGGAAGATCCTTCCTTTCTCTTCCTGCTAGGCATTGCAAGATTGGGTGAAAGAGCCTTCCTCTCTCATCCTGCAAGGAATTGTAAGAGTGGGTGAAAGCGCTTTCCTTTCTCTTCCTGCAAGGAATTGCAATATTGGGTGAAAGGCCCTTCCTTTCTGTTCTGGCAGGGAATTTCAAGAGTGTGTGAAAGGCTCTTCCTTTCTCTCCCTGCAAGGAATTGCAAAAGTGGGTGAAAGGCCCCTCCTTTCTCGTATGGCAAGGTATTGCAAGAGTGGGTGAAAGGCCCTTCCTCTCTCTACCAGCAGGGAATGGCAAGAGTGGGTGAAAGACCCTTCCTTTCTCTTCTGGCAAGGAATTGCAAGAGTAGTTGAAAGAGCCTTCCTTTCTCTTCCTGCAAGGAATTGCAAGAGTGGGTGAAAGACCCTTCCTTTCTCTTCTGGCAAGGAATTGCAGTAGTGAGTGAAAGATTCGTTCTCTTCCTGCAAGGTATTGCAAGAGTGGGTGAAAGAGCCTTCCTGTCTCTTCCTGCAAGGAATTGCAAGAGTTGGTGAAACAGCCCTCCTTTCTCTTCTGGCAAGGCATTGCAAGAGTGGATGAAAGGCCCTTCCTTTCTCTTCTGGCAAGGAATTGCAAGAGTGGGTTAAAGACCCTTCCTTTCTTTTACTGCAAGGAATTGCAAGAGTGGATGAAAGACCCTTCCTTTCTCTTCCTGCAGGGAATTGCAAGAGTTGGTGAAAGACCTTTACTTTCTCTTCTGGCAAGGAATTGCAAGAGTTGGTGAGAGCCTTCCTTTGTCTTCCTGCAAGGAATTGCAAGAGTGGGTGAAACACAAAGACCCTTCGTTTCTCTTCTGGCAAGGAATTGCAAGAGTGGGTGAAAGACCCTTCCTTTCTCTTGCGGCAGTGAATTGCCATAGTGCGTGAAAGATCCTTCCTTTCTCTTTCTGCAAGGTATAGCAAGAGTTGGTGAAAGAGCGTTCCTTTCTCTTCCGGCAAGGAATTGCAAGAGTTGGTGAAAGAGCGTTCCTTTCTCTTCCAGCAAAGAATTGCAGGAGTTGGTGAAAGACCCTTCCTTTCTCTTCCGGCAAAGAATTGCAGGAGTGGGTGAAAGGTCCTTACTTTCTCTTCTGGCAAGGAATTGAGAAAGTGGGTGAAAGACCCTTCCTTTGTTTTACTGCAAGGTATTGCAAGAGTGGGTGAAAGAGCCTTCCTTTCTCTTCTGGCAAGGAATTGCAAGAGTTGATGCAAGACCCTTCCTTTCTCCTCCGGCAAAGAATTGTAAAAGTGGATGAAAGCCTTTCTTTTCCCTTCCGGCAAGGAATTGCAATATTGGGTGAAAGATTCGTCCTTTCTCTTCCTGCAAGGCATTGCAAGAGTGGGTGAAATAGTCTTCCTCTCTCTTCAACGAATTGCAAGAGTGGGTGAAAGAGCCTTCCTTTCTCTTCCTGCAAGGAATTGCAAGAGTGAGTGAAAGAGACGTCCTTTCTCCTCCTGCAAGGAATTGCAAGAGTGGGTGAAAGAGCTGTCCTTTCTCTTCTGGCAAGTAATTGCAGCAGTGGGTGAAAGACCCTTCCTTTCTTTTACTGCCAGGAATTGCAGGAGTGGGTGAAAGACCCTTCCGTTCTCTTCCTGCAAGGCATTGCAAGAGTTGGTGAAAGAGCCTTCCTTTCTCTTCCTGTAAGGCATTGCAAGAGTGGGTGAAAGACCTTTCGTTTCTCTTCCTGCAAAGCATTGCAAGAGTGGGTTAAAGAGCCTTAATTTCTAGTCTGGCAAGGAATTGCAAGAGTGGGTTAAAGACCCTTCCTTTCTCTTACTGCTAGTCATTGCAGGTGGGTGAAAGAGCCTTCTTTTCTCTTCCGGCAAGTAATTATAAGAGTGGGTGAAGACGTTTCCTTTCTCTAACGTCTCTACCGGCAAGGCATTGCAAGAGTGGGTGAAAGACCCTTCCTTTCTCTTCGGGCAAGGCATTACAAGAGTGGGTGAAAGACCCTTTCTTTCTCTCCCGGCAATGCATTGCAAGAGTGGGTGAACTCCCTTCCTTTCTCTTCGGGCAAGGCATTGCGAGAGTGGGTGAAGGACCCTTCCATTCTCTACCTGCAAGGAATTGCAAGAGTGAGTGAAAGACCTTCCTTTTGCTTACTGCAAGGCGTTGCAAGTGGGTGAAAGATCCTTCCTTTCTCCTCCAGCATTGCAAGAGTGGATGAACTCCCTTCCTTTCTCTTCTGGCAAGGCATTGAGAGAGTGGGTGAAGACCCTTCCTTTCTCTTCAGGGAAGGCATTGCAGCAGTGGGTGAAATACCCTTCCTTTCTCTTCCGGCAAGGAATTGCAATAGTGGGTGAAAGATCCTTCCTTTTTCTTCCTGCAAGGCATTGCAAGCGTGGGTGAAAGTGCCTTCCTTTCTCTTCCTGCAAGGAATTGCAAGAATTGATGAAATAGCGTTCCTTTCTCTTCTGGCAAGGAATTGCAAGAGTTTGTGAAAGAGCGTTCCTTTCTCCTCTGGCTAGGAATTGCAGGAGTTGGTGAAAGGCCCTTACTTTCTCCCGGCAAGGAGTTGCAGGATTGGGTGAAAGACCCTTCCTTTCTTTTATTGCAAGGAATTGCAAGAGTAGGTGAAAGAGCCTTCCTTTCTCTTCCTGTAAGGAATTGCAAAGAGTTGGAGTAAGACCCTTCGTTTCTCTAACGGCAAGGAATTGCAAAAGTGGGTGAAAGACTTTTCCTTTCCCTTCCAGCAAGGAATTGCAATATTAGGTGAAAGATCCTTCCTTTCTCTTCCTGCAAGGTATTGCAAGAGTGGGTGAAAGAGCCTTCCTCTCTTCCTGCAAGGAATTGTAAGTGTGGGTGGAAGAGCCTTCCGTTCTCTTCCTGCAAGGAATTACAAGAGTGGGTGAAAACCCCATCCTTTTTCTTCCGGCAAGGAATTGCAAGAGTGGGTGAAACATCCTTCCTTTCTCTTCCTACATGGCATTGCTAGAGTGGGTGAAAGATCCTTCCTTTCTCTTCCTGCAAGGCATTGCAAGAGTGGGTGAAAGAGCTTTAATTTCTCTACTGGCAAGGAAATGCAGCAGTGGGTGAAAGCAGCAGTGGGTGAAAGACCCTTCCTTTCTTTTACTGCAAGGAATTGCAGGAGTGGATGAAAGACCCTTCCTTTCTCTTTCAGCAAGGAATTGCAAGAATAGATGAAAGACCCTTTTTTTCTCCTCTGGCAAGGAAATGCAAGAGTGAGTGAAAGACCCTTCCTTTCTATTATTGTAAGGCATTGGAAGAGTGGGTGTAAGACTCTTCCTTCCTCTTCCTGCAAGGAATTGCAAGAGTGGGTGAAGACCTTTCCTTTCTCTTCCTGAAAGGAACTCCTGGAGTGGGTGAAAGACCCTTCCTTACTCCTCCAGCAAGGAATTCCAAGAGTTGGTGAAAGACCCTTCCTTTCTCATCTGGCAAGGAATTCCAAGAGTGGTGAAAGATCCTTCCTTTCTATTACTGTAAAGCATTGCAAGAATTCATGAAAGACTCTTCCTTTCTCTACCTGCAAGGAATTGCGAGAGTGGGTGAAGACTTCCCTTCCTTTTTCTTCCTGCAAGAATTGCAAGAGTGGGTGAAAGACCCTTCCTTTCTCTTCCGGCGAGGAATTTCAAGAGTGTGTGAACGACTCTTTCTCTTACTGCAAGGAATTGCAAGAGTGGGTGAAGACCCTTCCTTTCTCTTCCTGCAAGGAATTGCAAGAGTGGAAGAAAGACCCTTCCTTTATCTTCCTGCAAGGCATTGCAAGAGTGGAAGAAAGACCCTTCCTTTCTCTTCCTGCAAGGAATTGCAAGAGTGGAAGAAAGAGCCTTCCTTTCTCTTCCCAAAGTGAATTGCAAGAGGGGTGAAGACCCTTCCTTTCTCTTCCTGCAAGGAATTGCAAGAGTGGAAGAAAGACCCTTCCTTTCTCTTCCTGCAAGGAATTGCAAGAGTGGGTGAAGACCCTTCCTTTCTCTTCCTGCAAGGAATTGCAAGAGTGGAAGAAAGACCCTTCCTTTCTCTTCCTGCAAGGCATTGCAAGAGTGGAAGAAAGACCCTTCCTTTCTCTTCCTGCAAGGAATTGCAAGAGTGGAAGAAAGACCCTTCCTTTTTCTTCCTGCAAGGCATTGCAAGAGTGGGTGAAAGAGCCTTCCTTTCTCTTCCTGCAAGGCATTGCAAGAGTGGGTAAAAGTACCTTTCCTTTCTTTTCCTGCAAGGCATTGCAAGAGTGGGTGAAAGACCTTTCCTTTCTCTTCTTGCAAGGCATTGCAAGAGTGGGTTGAAGAGCCTTCCTTTCTCCTCCATCAAGGAATTGCAAGAGTGGGTGAAAGCCCCTTCCTTTCTCTTCCATCGAGGAATTGCAAGAGTGGGTGAAAAACCCTTCCTTTCGCTTACTGCAAGGCATTGCAAGTGGGTGAAAAAGCCTTCTTTTCTCTTCCAGCAAGTAATTTCAGGAGTGGGTGAAGACCCTTCCTTTCTCTTCCGGCAGGGCATTGCAAGAGTGGGTGAAAGATCCTTCCTTTGTCTTCTGGGAAGGCATTGCAAGAGTTGGTGAAAGACCCTTCCTTTCTCTTCTTGCAAGGCATTGCAAGAGTGGAAGAACTCCCTTCCTTTCTCTTCGGGCAAGGCATTGCGAGAGTGGGTGAAAGACCCTTCCTTTTGCTTACTGTTGGGCATTGCAAGTAGGCGAAAGAGCCTTCCTTTCTCTTCCGGCAAGTGATTGCAAGAGTGGGTGAAGACCTTTCCTCTCTCTTCCGGCAAGGCATTGCAAGAGTGGGTGAAGGCCCTTCCTTTCTCTTCCGTCAAGGAATTGCAAGAGTGGATAAAAGACTATTCCTTTCTCTTCCTGCAAGGAATTGCAATGGTGGGTAAAAGTTTCATTTCTCTTCCTGCAAGAAATTGCAAGAGTGGATGAAAGAGCCTTCCTTTCTCTTCCTGCAAGAAATTGCAAGAGTGAGTGAAAGACCCTTCCTTTTCTTTCACCCTTCCTTTCTTTTCCGGCAAGGAATTGCAAGATTGGTTGAAATAGCCTTCCTTTATCTTCTTGCAAGGAATTGCAAGAGTGGGTGAAAGATCATTCTTTTCTCTTCCGGCAAGGAATTGCAAGATTGGGTTAGAGACCCTTCCTTTCTCTTCCGGCAAGGAATTGCAAGAATGGATGAGAGATCCTTCTTTTCTATTCCGGCAAGGAATTGCAATAGTGGGTGAAAGACCCTTCCTTTCTTTTACTGCAAGGAATTGCAAGAGTGGGTGAAAGAGCCTTCCTTCCCCTTCCTGCAAGAAATTGCAAGAGCTGGTGAAAGACACTTCCTTTCTCTTTCTGCAAGGATTTGCAAGAGGGGTGAAAGACCCTTCCTTTCTCTTCCGGCAAAGAATTGCAAGAGTGGGTGAAAGACCCTTCCTTTCTATTACTGTAATGTATTGCAAGTGGGTGAAAGACTCTTCCTTTCTGTTCTTGCAAAGAATTGCAAGAATGGGTGAAAGACCCTTCCTTTCTACTCTGGCACCCCTTCGATTTGGGACCACCTTGACGTGGTGAGTTGGCTCTTGAACCCCAGGAATCTGTTCCCGGGTTTGAGTCCAAGAGTCCCATATACCATTCTGTATTTCTTTGAATTAATTTTTGCGGAATTTTCCGCTTTTGTTAAAATTTATTGGGCCTGATAAATAGGAAAAGATATCATAACTGGGATTGGGTTTATATCCGAAGCTAAATAGTGGGAACTGTGGTAGGACCATCAACTGCCTGATACTGTTCAGACCTGAGAGTTATCAGATTTATAGCTCAAAGGCGGAACTATTCTTTAGGGCTAGACCACGTATTCCAGGAGGGTCTGGTTCTGGGGATAGGATCTCGGTATTCTATCCGGTTTGCCCATAACATGATTAGGGTGGGGATGATTGTATTCCAGTAATATTGTCAGTCCTAGCAAGCGGGTTTGGCTTTCACTTGGGCCACTCTAATCATGTTGTGCCATTCCCTGTGGGGTAGGGTAGGGAGCGGACATGTAGTCGTTTCTCACTTGTGCCATTGGAGGAAGAATAAACTCCATGAAAGGCTGATGATATCTTTGTAAAATTTTCAGGTTTAACATTTTTGTTTTCTTTTAATACTTAAATCTATATGACAAGTAATTGTAAAGATTCAAGTACCCCTGGGCCATCTGATGGCATTGTTCCGGCACAGATGACGACCGCTGCTCCAGTACAAAGCAAATCTAGCTTGGAAATGGACAATTCTCTGGATAATCCAAATAATCATAATCAGAGTGGTATTAAAACTTTAATACTTTATAAAACCCCCAAAAAGAGTAAATACCGACACGACCCAACCTTGACTCACTTCGACTCCCTCTTTGGGAGTGGATGTTGGTCAAGGTTCCTGACCATGGAAGCTGACCAAAATATTTCGGCTTTAAAATTAGAAAATTATTTATTAAACAGACATCTGACGACAGATATGTCGTTCAGACAAATAAAAGAGAAAACTTGCCTTATAGAAGCCACAACAAAAAGTCAGTCCTAGGACTATTTGTCTGAAAAATATAAACAATATTAACATAAAAGTAAAAAAAAAAAAAAAAAACATGATACTATGAACAGCATTCAGGGTACCATTGTACTTCCTGAAAACGATAACGAACCGGTCGATAAGAAAATGCTATTAGAATCTCTCAAAGAAAGGTACCCCAAGGTCCAAGATTGTGATATATATGTTGTACCAAGTAAAAATAGCGATAAACAAATATTAAACGTAGCAAAAATAAAATTTGATGGTGAAGATCTACCTCAAAAAATACAAATTTTACGCCAAAATAGAGAGTTAAGGCTCTATGTCCCAAAGCCACTGCAGTGTCAAAATTGCGGTAATTATGGACATACAAAGAAAAATTGTAGAAATGAACCGGTATATAAGCACTTATTGTGGACATACAAAGAAAAATTGTAGAAATGAACCGGTATATATGCACTTATTGTGGACATACAAAGAAAAATTGTAGAAATGAACCGGTATATATGCACTTATTGTGGATCTGCTGAACACACCACACAGTGGAAGTGGAGTGAACCTAAGTGTGTCAACTATGGGCAGAATTATCATGCAAGATCCAAAGAATGCATGTATTATATATACAATACGGAATTGAAAATACTACAAGAACGAACGGGATGTCCATAAAAGAGGATAAGTTGAAATTAAAAGTGAGAGGAATTCAAGATCCGTCTAAGAAACATACATATTCTTCAATAACAAGAGCAAATAATGAAACAAAAACGCAAACAGACGTAACAGAGCACAGAAAAGTAAATCTTAAGAAAAAGTCAATAATTTAGAAATATGAACTGAGGTAAAGAATAAAGAAACAGGTACATATGAGAAGGATAATATTTTATCCAGTTCATTGGAAATATTAATGCAAATAGAAACCAGGAGGATGCTACTACTGAAGCAACAGAGGAGGGACGTGATGGACTGGATATTAAGATAAAAAAAAGGCCTTTGGAGAGAACACCACCCAAAACCAGGAAACCCACTATTATTAGAGAAACATCCGTTAAACCAAAGATAAAGGAGATGAAAAAGGAACAAAAACAAAAACAAACTAAGAATATACCTTTATCTCCTAAAATAATAGTAAAACCCATAAAGGCAGATGCCGAAAACACTGAAGAAGTGAAAGAGAACCATACCATAGATAACAATGATTATGTCAAAGGCGAAGAGATCACTCCTCCTCCAGTAATTGGTAGAAGAGCAAATTAAAACCGAAATTTTTATGACAATACATGTGGATGTAATGATTGTTTCATTGAATTATGCAATAACAACAAAAGCATAACAAAAGATGGTTTAACAGAAATAAGAAATTTTATGAAATATAGGAAAAAAGAAGCTACGGATTTGAGTTCCCATGAAAAAGGTTGCATGTGCATTGAGCACTTAGTATATTATAAAGAAAAACAAATGAATGTCGTGATTAAATTATTAGAAAAATCCAAATAGATAATACAAAAAAAAAGTCAAACTCGACCGCTATAACAAAATATTTCAATGGCTATATTATACAATGGAACGTAAATGGTCTACAGACCAGATTACACCTGGGAGAAGTACAACGGTTATTAAAGGAATATGAACCAATGATATGTTTACAACATGTCAACAAAGCAGCGTCAGCAGTAGGTAGATATACCTTAGCATCAACATCACGAGAGGAAGAAGGAAATTTAGGTACAGTCATATATGTACATAAAGTATTTTACAACAAAGTACCTGTCAAAATTGCTGACATGCAAACATCAGGTATTAAAATTCGAATAAAAGACGATAATTATGTAATTTATAATGTATACAATCAACCTAATAAAAATTACGACATTGACAAACTTAAAGAATAACTTAATAATGCCAAAGAACCTACATTAATAGTTGGTGATGTTAATGCTCACAACCCGATGTGGGACTGTAATTGTACAGACTGAAATAGAGCAGGAAGTGAAATAGAAGAATTCATAGATTCATACGATATGTGCTGTATAAATGATAATGAAATCTGCACATATTTTTCAAAAACACGTGGAACATTTTCCTCAATAGATTTAATTCTATCTACAACAAACATAGTTGACAAGTTGGATTGGAATACAGTTGACGACTTGCACACATGTGATCATTTCCAAATATTAATTTCATTATTACAAAATAATCTCGCCAAGCATGTCCCTCACTATAACATTTATATAGCAGATTGGCAGCAATATGAATTCCACACTAGATTTATCCCACCATTTGAATATTTAAAAGACCATAATGAAATAATAAATTTCTTGTTGATTTCATTAAAAATGCAGCTGATAAACCAATACCATAATCAAAAGCACATCCAACAAAACACAAAGTCCCATGGTGGTCTGAAAACATAACAGAATTAATAAAAATAAAACACCAAATTGGAAGACGATTAGATAATTCGAATGAATAGAAAGTTCAGTAAAATAAATAGAACATTACCGATATTAGATGAAAATTTACAAAAACTGACTATATTATTATTAGAAATTGATACATAAAAACCTCTATATAACAAAATATCTGCAAAATTAAAAGAGAAGTAATTCAAGGAAGAATCATTTCATGGAGGAAATATGTATCAGATCTCTCTAATAATACTCCCATATAAAAAATGTGGGAAAAATTCAGGAAAATAAATGGCACCCATGTTAAACCAGCTAGACATGCCATAATAAAAGGTGGGAAAAGAATACTTGACCCAAAAGAAATAACTAATGTAATAGGAGAAAATTTAGCAAAAGTAAGTGGTGACAAAAATTTAGATGAGCATTTCCGCACAAAGAAAAACAGGATAGAATCAATAACAATAAATTTTGAAACAATAGAAGATATATATTATAATAGAAAATTTAACATGGAAGAGTTAGAATTTGCTCTGTTGAACAGCAATAAATCTGCCTTTGGAGGTGACAGTATTTGTTTTGAAATGATTTGCCATTTAGCACCTTTGGCAAAGTCATACTTATTAGAGTTTTATAACCACGTATGGCTTCAAAATTAATTTCCTGATGAATGGCCTAAAGCCATAATAATTCCTATCCCAAACCTGGAAAAGATCCCAGTAATGTAAACAATTACAGACCAATTTCTTTAACAAGTTGTTAATGCAGATTACTAGAGGAAATGGTTAATGCTCGACTAACATGTCACATTCGAGAAAATAAAATTTGACTCCCACTCAATTTGGGTCACAATGTAACAGATCTACACTGGATTCTCTGTCTAACTTGGAAGACCACATGCAAAGAGATTTGAACAAAAACAAATTACTATAGCCGTCTTTTTTGACATTGAAAAGGCATACGATACTACTTGGAGATATGCAATATTAAAAACGCTACATAAAAACAGCATCTGTGGACATTTACCTAGGTTTATCCAGAACTTTCTGACAAATCACATTTCAAGTGAGAATTGATGATGTATTGTCAAGTACATTTCCAATTGAAAATGGTGTTCCACAAGGAAGCGTCCTTAGTGGCACACTGTTTACGTTAGCAATGAATGATATCAGTAATAATCTATCAGTCGGAATTAAAAATAACTTATATATGGATGATTTTGCCATATATTATTCAGCATCTCGGTTAAAACATGCAGAGCGAATCATTAATAAAACTATAGTAAAAATAGATGAATTGAACCTCACCTGTAGGCTTCAAATTTTCTTTACAAAAGACTCAAGTAGTAATGTTTTATGAAAATAAAAGTGGAAAAACGGTGAAGAAATAGATTTAAAAATCAGAAATCATTCCATACCAATTGGCCAAACAGCAAAATTTTTGGTATTTGATACTCACTTGAACTGGAAAGCCCACGTAACATATATGAAATCAAAATGTAAAAGAGCATTAAACCTAATTAAAAAACTATCGAACACTACTAGGGGAGCCGATAGACATACCCTTACGGTGCTGTATAAAGCAACAGTGTTGTTTGTCATTGATTATGGAAGCGAAATATATGGCTCGGCGTCAGACGCAACGCTGAAAACGTTGGACCCAGTTCATAATAAAGGCCATAGAATATGTTCAGGAGCTTTTCGATCATCACCAACGTCGTCTTTACAAGTTGAGTGTGGTGAACTACCTGTCTCTCCATAGAGAGCTAGTAACAATGAAGAGTGCTCTGAGAATTCAGACAAATTATTCTCCAACCAAAAAATTTTTTGGATTAAGAGATGTGTTTATAAACAGTCATCCACCTCCTTTCCCAATTAGAGCTAGAAGATTGTTTGAGTCGCTAAATATAAATTGTATACAGTTACCTTTGATATTAAAATTACGGTACCTCCTTCTTTGACAGTGAATAAAATGAGAATTTGTACACACTTAAAATATTTATCAAAAAGTTATTCATATGCCCCAGAACTCCATAGACAACATACAGTAGAACATATAATACGAAAAGGTCCACATTACGCAATATACGCCGACGGATCTAAGTCACATTACGGAGTGGGATATGCTGCAGTATCCCAAGACAAAAAGTATCAGTTCCCTCTACCAGATAATGCCTCAGTATTTACAGCTTAGTTATGTACAACAGCATCAGCCATAAAAATACGTAGAGAAGCCTCATGTAATAATTTTGTGATTTATAGTGACTCCAGAAGCGCTATAGAAGCTATTCAAAGTTATAATAAAAAAATCATATCATACAACAAATTAAATTTTCTCTCCATAAATTGTATAATAATGGAAAAAATATTGAAATATGTTGGATTCCTGCCCATTTAGGGATTAAAGGAAATGAAGTGGCTGATAAAGCAGCTAAAGAAGCAGTCCACATGACAAGAGCAAATGTAGACATCCCTATTAGTGACTGTATATATAAGATAAATAAAAACAATCATTATAAGTAAATGGCAAAATATATAGAATGAAGAACCTGAAAATAATAAATTAAAACAGATAAAATCCAGTGTTGGAAAATGGAGTTCGTCATATCAGACAGAGAGAGAGAGACACAAGTAATTCTGACACGTCTTCGAATAGGCCATACTCGTTTGACACATTGACACTTAATGAACAGTCCATGTGGCCCTCCTCCCGAATGCCCAGATTGCAAAGTGTTGTTAACAGTTAAGCATGTACTGTGTGATTGTCCAAGATATAACATGCAGCGATTAACAAATTTTAGAAATAGACCAATAAAAGAAATTTTATCAGAATCTTCAACATTTTCAGTAGTACCCATTTAATGTTCATGAGGAGCTGTGATTTAATTGATAAAATATAAGCAGTAAATAATAAAGATACGAAAACGTAATATTTTAAAACAACTAAGTTTTTAAATTTTACTTAATTTATTTTGAATTTTAATATACCTTTTTAGTGAGTATATATGGAAATACGAGTGTACATGTATTTAGTGTGTGAGTGTGTACCAGTATGAGGTGTATGCCTTTGTGCAACTTTTAATTTCATTTTCATTCATAACCATACCGAGTGACCTATTTGGTCCCAGTGCTAGGCTTTTAGCCTAGACCTGTCATTTCATCCTAATCCTTCGGGCCAGCCCTATGAGAGCTGATAGTGAACTCAGTGGTCTGGTTAAACTTTTTTAGTAATTCTCTTCTGGAAAGGAATTGCAGGAGTAGGTGAAAGACCCTTCCTTTATTTTACTGCAGGGGTTTGCAAGAGTGGGTGAAAGACCCTTCCTTTCTCTTCCTGCAAGGAATTGCAAGAGTTGGTGGAAGACCCTTCCTTTCTCTTCCTACAAGGAATTGCAAGAGTGGGTGAAAGAGCCTTCCTTTCTCTTCCTGCAAGAAATTGCAAGAGTGGGCGAAAGACCCTTCCTTTCTCTTCCTGCAAGAAATTGCAAGAATGGGTGAAAGACCCTTCCTTTCTCTTCCTGCAAGGCATTGCAAGAGTGGGTGAAAGACCCTTCCTTAGCTCTCACCCCTTTCTTTCTCTTCCGGTAAGGAATTGGAAGATTGGGTGAAAGGCCTTCCCTTTTTCTTCTTGCAAGGCATTGCAAGTGTTGGTGAAAGACCCTTCCCTTCTCTTCCTGCAAGGCATTGCAAGAGTGAGTGAAAGACCCTTCCTTTCCAGAGCCTCTTTCACATCCCTTCTATCCAGCCCCTTCAAGATTTACATTTTCTCTTCCTGTATTATACTTCCAAATTATACACTTTTGACCAGCCTATCGTCTTCATTAGTTATAAGGTAACGATTTTATATTTTATTGTCACTTTGGTTATAAGCTAACGTTTTTGTCTTTTACTACCACATCACTTACAGGACGCAAACTTTTCCCCCTTTGCTTGATACACACTCCAAGTCTCCCGTCGTTGTACACGCCTTGCTGCTTTTCTTGCTTCGCCTATTTTGTGACTCACCTTTTCTCTCTTCTCCTCATTACTCCGAAACACGAATACGAATCTCTCTCTCTCTCTCTCTCTCTCTCTCTCTCTCTCTCTCTCTCTCTCTCTCTCTCTCACACACCATCCGTATAACATTCAGTGCTCCACCGTTTTGGTTATCATACACCCGCATTGCTTCTCTTTCTCACTTTTGCTCTCAAATTTTTTTTCTCGAAAAACCTTCAAACTTTTGTAAACAGCCATTCCACAGTTCATTTCTATTGCACAACTCTTCATTTATATCCGTTGTCCTTTTTTGTCCTTTTCAGAATTTTTACATTACTGTGTCCTTGAAGATACTGATCAGTCATAAAGACGTAACAATTTTACCTTTCGCACATTGCTTCTCGACCTTTCTTCCAGCCAGACATAACTTACAGACCATAGTTAGCCACTTAGCCTACTATAACTGACAGCCATTCTGCAGCATCTCGTTTAATGCTCCCGCAGGGGGTTAGTATCGTCAGTGCACCTCATCCAGTGCACTGTAAGCAATACTAAAGGTTCTTTGCAGCGTCCCATCGGCCCTAAGCTGCAGCCCCTTTCATTGCTTTTACTGTATCTCCATATTCTCTTTCTTCCATCGTACTTTCCACGCTCTCGTAGCCATTTTTTCATATTGTACCTGGGAGGTCTTGTTCCTGTTACACCTGTAAAACGTTTTTATTTCCAATTTCCCTTTGAGTGCTGAATGACCTCATAGGTCCCAGAGCTTGGCCCTTGGCCTAAACTTCAAATTCATATTGTCCCACCAACTCTTGGTGTCTTTCCATGCGTCAATATCTAAATTGAATTCTCAGACAAAGTAACGCCTCCCACCCTTGCGTCATTCAGCGCTGCCAATCTCCTATTTCCCCACAAACTCTTCATAATACTCACTTCATCGACCCAAGCAGGACTGCATTCTTTTCAGACATCATCTCTGCATTTGCATCTTTTATTCTGAGATCCTTGTGTTCATCAATCTCTCTCTGCATTTTCTCCCCGGAGAACAACTTATTATTCCCACTAAAGTTCTTGCTCCCCTTCTCCCCAGTAAATTTATTACCCTTCTTTCTTTACTTTCTCATTATCTTTTTGACCATCCTATCTGTCTTCCTGTATACCCGCACATGATCCTTTTTCATACAATTACACCTCACACCATAATTTGTATATATATATATGCATGTATGTTTGTGTAATATTATATATATATATATATATATATATATATATATATATATATATATATATACACACACACACGCACACACACACACACACACACACACCCCTCACCTACTGCCAAGGGTATATTAGAAATTTCAGGGTAAATGATTTAACTCTGTTTAAATAATCTTGTAGCCTACTATATATATATATATATATATATATATATATATATATATATATATATATATATATATATATATATATGTGTGTGTGTGTGTATGTATATACAGTATATATTATATACATATATATATATAATATATATATATATATATATATATATATATATATATATATATATATATATATATATATATATATATATACTCTTATTTACAAGATTATTTAAATCATTTACATGAATGTCCTGTTATACTCTTGGCGAAGTAGGTAACGTATTAAGTGAATAAGAAAACACTGTTTATATGTCGGAATTATCCGTGTGTTTGCTTGATTTTGGGGGGTAACAAGTTAACTCACTTTTCATAAACACTCATCAGATCTGACGTAATAGGAATTCAGATATGTTATATCGTCTAAATAAACAAGATAAACATTAGCGTTTACTCTCAGACACGTCAAGATTCTCCACTTTCATTGGTTTAGTTGTTGGCTTACGAAACATATAGGCTGGTAGTTCTGAATTGTTTTTGGGAAAAGATGTAACCCTAATCTTAAAGACTAAATTTTTTTTTACTTTACATCGCGTTCTCCATGTGATAATTTTCCTTTCTTGCTTTTTCATATTATTGGTTGTAGCGTCAGGCAGTGCATCAATTATTCAGTTAATAAACTTGGTAACGGCTTTTCTCATATCTTAGTTGAAGCAAATATAACAATAATATAGTTTGCTATCTTAAGATAACATCTTTTTCTTTTGAGGCCTCTTTTTCTTGTCGTATCCAGCGCTGAAATGGATTGTCATCCCGGACCATTTTTATGTGGTCATTCTTCTTTCATTGTCATTCTGAGGATTATGGAGAAAGTAGAGTGAATTTTTTGTGTTCCGCATCTCGTCTTGATTTTGTTTATTGATATGCTGAACTGTTAATTAACTGATCGTTGACAATGAGGTTTGTTTTCCAGGGTGGAGATCTAACTTTAAATACCTAAGATTGCTTATCATGCAGCTGCGATATAATTGTTATGGTCTATCTTTGAGAATACTTAATGTCTTCCTCAAGAGTCTTCCAACACTTAGGAATCTGCTAATTTCGTTTTGTTAGTTACAAGACGTCTTGCGTTTCTTGTTTTTAATGTCTCCGTAAGAGTGTAAGATAACTTTGATAAATTACATTTTATAACAATAGAAGAAAATGATTGATGTAGCAGTTGGCTACTAAGTTATCCATTCGGACGTCTCAATAGGAGATTGTGCAGTGCAGAATATTAAATTGTACGTGTTAACTTGTAGGACAAGCGGGGTGACCTTCATAGGATAATGGAGATGCAGATGTGAGCTGTATTGAAGAATTAATAATTTTGCGGGTTACGTTTCCAGAGAAATAGCGGTCCTCGGAGGGGGAAAGTGCCGCCAGTGCACCTCACCCGGTCTGCTGTAGGCATTACTTGAGGTTCTTTGCAGCGTCCCTTCGGCCCCTAGCTGCAACCCCTTTCATTCCTTTTACTGCACCTTCATTCGTAGTCTCTCTCTCTCTTCACCTTGCTATCCACCCTCTCCTAACAAGTGTTTCATAGTGCAACTGCGAGGTTTTCCTCCTGTTACACCTTTCAAGCCTTCCTACTCTCAGTTTCCCTTTCAGAGCTGAATGACCTCATAGGTCCCAGTGCTTGGCCTTTGGCCTAAATTCTTTATTTCATTCCATTCCAGAGAAGTGGTGGGGTGCGATTTTATCATTTATTTTCAGCGTTGATCTTTACAGTTGTAACGAGGTGAAAGAGAAATCTGGCGCAGGTTTAGCGAAACCTTGTTCATTAATAATTGTATGTTAATTACAATCGATGAATACGATTGAGAGAACAATAATATTATGGATGAAATGAAATGTTTCTAATTGCTGGAAATTACGGAAATCTTCATATGTTCATTGATGACATCAGTAAAACAAGAGTGAAAACTTGTGGGATACACCTGTTATAAAAGTGAGTGTGATGGTACTGGAATAGTAATATAGACGTGTAGAAAGAAGAAAAAAATGAAAGAACATGGATGGTAT
Source organism: Macrobrachium rosenbergii (assembly GCF_040412425.1). Classification (NCBI taxonomy): domain Eukaryota; kingdom Metazoa; phylum Arthropoda; class Malacostraca; order Decapoda; family Palaemonidae; genus Macrobrachium; species Macrobrachium rosenbergii. Next base: position 56,979,469 of record NC_089741.1, read on the forward strand.
TTTAATGTGGGATGGGGGGTTCGTCATACGAAAGATCAAGGGTACAAATATAGATTTAACTCTCTCTCTCTCTCTCTCTCTCTCTCTCTCTCTCTCTCTCTCTCTCTCTCAGGCCGTCTGTTCGTTCCTCTCTGCGTTGAAATGTTCCATTCATGGCTGCCACACTCCATCGGCTGCAAGCACTCAACCCTGCGCTGGGAGTCAACATGTTAATTTGTCGCTCGATGAGGGTACACACTCGCGCCCGTCCTTAAACCAATTCATAAAGTTTATTCTGTAATCTTTCTTGATTAGGTGCGTCTCTCCCTGGAATATTTATCAAGGATGTAAACTTCATTTGATTCACCTTGATTAAAACTTCCTCCTCCTTTTTCATTGTATCTGCCCATCCTTGAAAATCTAACCTTTTATGGTTGATGTACTTCCCGACCTTCTTACCTGTACCACCTGTTGATGGGATGAATAACTGTTTTTGCCCGGTATGATGTCGTCAGTCTATGACACCAAGGGCTGGCACGCAACCCACGACATGTGGATTTTGCCGGTTTTACTTTTTGCTTTGATTTAGTTAAATTGCTTTATTCTAAATTTCCTTAAGACGGAATTACTTTACTCCGTGTTTGAATTGCTGATGTATACATAATGTTGTAATACACTTAAATTTTCTCAATGTTATTTTTTTAATAGCTTCCATTCTCCCACATTGCCTCCTGTCGTTTCCAAATCACTCTCTCTCTCTCTCTCTCTCTCTCTCTCTCTCTCTCCAGAATGTGTGTGTGTGTGATTGTTCAAATTTCGTCGTGATGCCGTTATAAATTTAGTGTCTTCGTAAAATTATATTTTACTATTTTTGCAAGTAGCAGGAAGCGTTAGCATATTTTATTGCAACGAATGTATGTCAGGTAATGGCAGGAGGAAAATCAGTGAGGAAAGATTTAGAGTTTTGATGTATCAAGTAACTTCTGCTCTGAATAAGTAGAGAATCTTAGAAATGAATGAATTTCAGTATGCATATTGTTTCCTCTCGTCTTGTAATCGGTCACTTTACAAATTGATAAGAACAGAATTAGAGATTAAAAATGTAATTGACACCTAAGATATCTGTATTTTCAAGAGGAACCTGTATCAAACTCAAGTTTCTTTGTACTTATGTGATAAGGCAGTCCTCATGGTCGGATACTCAGAAAAGAGAGAGAGAGAGAGAGAGAGAGAGAGAGAGAGAGAGAGAGAGAGAGCAACTTAAACACTGGAGGACTGGAAAGACATTACTACAAGTCACTGCTGTGCAAGGATGGAGTGTCGAATCTCTTGCCAAGTCTCAGCTCCAGTTTCCTCTGAAAGTATGTCTAAAGAGGAAGTCGATTAAGGGGAAGATGGGTGAAGGAGATTCCAGGCAAAGCACCCTCCGAAATGGACTTCGTTTCAGTTGTCAACGACACCATTATTTTGGTGGTAAGGATGGAAAAGGAGAGAGAGAGAGAGAGAGAGAGAGAGAGAGAGAGAGAGAATATTGTGGGTTAGTCTGTCATTTGAATACTCAATATCTCCTAAAGAATATTTGCAAATAAATTTCTGGCAGAGCAAGATAACAAAAATCAAAGACAATAGACAATAATCCCAGGAATTAAAGGTAAATAAAGTTTATGAAATCTGTATTAATTTTCGGGCTCATTGTTGGGGCGGAAATAAAAAGGACAGATATTTAAATGTGGAACAGATTTTCTCAAAAAAGAATGAAGGTATGACCATGTAAAGAAATGCACAAGTTCCGTATTTATTTTGTGTTGTTGCATTCCCAACGTGAAATAGAATGGCATTATATGAGGAAATTCTGTTGTTGGCTTAGCCATCGCTTCTGTAAAATGACAAACTAAACTCAGCTGATTTATTAATATATTTTATGTGATTCTTTACAGTAAGGAAAAACTGAACATTTTAATTTCCTTGAAGAACATTCACATTGAAACCGAAGCGCGAAAATTTAGACCACCCGTTTGTCAAAAGGAGATTTCGCTTCTCCGACCGACACTTCTTCAGAAAGACAGTTCGTTCAACGGACGTTTCGTAGGGATGTAACCATAACCTGAGGTCATTTTAAACTTTTAAGTAATTAACTTTCAGACTTTGTTTATGTCCAGTTCCGCGGAGTGCTGCCAGTCAGAAATGTATTGAGCCTCATTTTCAGACTTTGAGTTGCCAGGTCAAAAACAAGTCGAGGGATACAATTGCGCACCTTACTGACTTATTGAGAGTGTTATATTAGTAGTAAATTGTTAAGAACAGGAATTACCCCATTGTATGCATTTCGTCGAAAAACATTTAGTGGATGTACTCTCGTATTTCGTGGTCTCAATTTTTTCCAGACTATGGAGTTATGTATGCTAAAAGC
>NC_089741.1:56984357-56986857 GCF_040412425.1 Macrobrachium rosenbergii
ATTTGCTCATTTCTATACAGCACAATTACACTAAAATAATTTCAACATCTGATATCAGGTGTTTAAATGAAAATAACAGGTTTGCACTGTAAAAGGATAAAGTAAAGCTTTTAGTAAGAACTTGAGGCAGAATTGCTTCATGCTAGACTCGGTTGAAAGATGAAACTGATGTAAAAAGCTGTAAAGTAAAATTCCATGAAATTCTGAGAAGATAATGGTCATATTTTTAAGAGAGAATGATCACAGTTCGGCTTATCTTCACAGTTAAAAGAAATTGAGGTTTCTTTTGCCGATGACCTACAAGAAATAAGAAGAGAGTCATTAACCTTCCAAGGAATCTTCAGGACAATGGGATGGCTACGAGTGGAAAGGAGACCGACAACAAAAATTATAACAAAAGTAGAAATTCTCCGTAGGCATTACTTGAGGTTCTTTGCAGCGTCCCTTTGGCCCCTAGCTGCATCCCCTTTCATTCGTTTTACTATACCTTCATTCATATTCTCTTTCTTCCCCCTTGCTATCCACCCTCTCCTAACAATTGTTTCATAGTGCAACTACGAGGTTTTCGTAATGTTGCACCTTTCAGACGTTTTTACTCTCAATTTCCCTTTCAGCACTGATTGACGTCATAGGTCCCAGCGCTTGGCCTTTGGCCCAAATTCTGTATTCTGTATATTCTAACTTGGATAAATGTCACGATCACTGGGAAATCATCATTCAGAATAGTAAGCCAAAGGAGCATGTGCGAATGATCGCATTTCGTTACTGAATAAAACTATGGAAGAAAGTCTGGCCAGAACTCTGACGATTGTGGATAGATGCAATGAACATTGCTAGAAATATACACCATCACACCGATTAATAGTCAGATGACAGAGGATTTTAGATGCAGCTGTTATCAGAAAAATTGAAGAGTTTTCTAGGTATGTCATTACCGTCGGCCGTTGATGTTAATGGCATACTCATATGTAGCTCACTCACTCTCTTTTTTTAGTTTTTATATATTCAGAAATAGATAAAACTTTAGTCATATACTTAGAGACTGCAGTAGAAGATTTGTTAATTGTGGAGCGTCATTCGAGAGTTAAGCATTTGAAGTATCATGTAAAAGTCTTACTTTACTATCCAGATGCGATAATAAGGTCTTTGTATGAAAATGTGCGAAATTAGGAAATTTTGATAATCCAAAGTGTGAACACATTTTCAAGTAGTAGATAGTATTTAGAAGGCTGGAGTAATCAGCGTGATTGAGGATAAGGGGGACGTTTTCGTGTTAACAGTATTAATGATTGTAACAAAATAGGTCTGAACAGTCAGTGTAATAGAGAGTAGGATAAAATAGTGAATGTTTCCAATAAAAAAGACTTTAGAAACGGGACAAACTACCCGAACTAAGTTCATCCGCAAAGTTTTTGAGCAATTTCAAGACATATATATAGGAGTCTTTCTGAACCTGCCTTTTTGCTCTAAAGGGACACTCACGTTATCTATTTTTTACATCACCATCATCCACATAGTTTATAACCTAAGGTACCTCAATTGACTGATAAGACAATTTCCCACATATCATATTGCTTTTAGTCAGATTTTGGTTCGCTAGATAGTTTGCGAGCGCCATTTCCGGTAATTGTATATTAATGTCAGTATTTTTAGAAATTATGAACTGAAAATGGGTAGGTTGATGATTATGGGTATAGAATGCATCGTTTAATACGTGTAGGGTTTCAAAACAAATCGTTTTTAAGTTCGGAAGAGCTTTTTATATTCAGTTGCAATGGAGAGTTTTATCCAGTATTGAACGCATCAAGGACGAATCTTTTTTGTGGGTTGGTGAATACATTCGTTAAAGCTCATGAAAAGACTGTTTCCTTTTAACTCGTTTTAAAAGAAGGGCAGTCATCAGAGGGCTAAAATATTAGGATTTGGGAAAAATATTGATTATACAGAAAATATACATTTTTTTCGTAAACACCTTTTATGTATGCAATCTCACACACACACACACACACACACACACACACACACACACACACACTATATGTATATTATATACATATATGTGTATATATATGTGTGTGTGTGTGTATTATGAGTGTGTATGTTTGTCTGCGTGGGCGCAGATCAAATGTTTGTGTTAAGACGTGCAGAGTTGTATGGAAATTCAAAATCCCCTTTATATGGATTTTGTTGATTACGAGTAGGTGTTCAACATCGTCCGTATACTAATATGGAAGGTCTTACGTTACTGTGGTGTTGAGGTTCAGTACATAAAACCAATGAAATTATGATCGAACGGAGAAGCTGGAAACTGGACGTTGATTGGGTCTTTTCAAGTTAATTTGCAGCCAATAGTGGGTGCTACAGGGGAACATTATTTCACCTTTGCTCATTGCTCTTCTCAGATTTTATAATGAAAAGAGGTGGTCGGAGATGGAAGAGAAGGTTGCGATTGGAGTAAGGTTGGAAATAGAAACTTGGTAGACTTGTAATATACAGATGA
>NC_089741.1:56991857-57006857 GCF_040412425.1 Macrobrachium rosenbergii
TCACTGGTAAAGCCTGTGTACAGTTTTAGACAAGGAATGCGCTCAGCAACCTGCGAGTTGTGTTAACTAGCATGATTATAATAATTGCGAAAGAGAAATTGCTGAATATTGAATGAAATGAACAAATTGTGAATAACCTCAATGTATAAAGTTCATAGTGTATTTAGCTGGATGATTTATATGATTCTGTTATTAAAACCATGACATACGGTTGGTAACGTGTATGTTTACTGTTAGGCTGACTGATAAACAATTTTTTGTCCGGTTAAAATTTCTGACTTTTTGTTTTCATGCAGACATACTTGCCTGTGCATGTTTTTTACATATCTTACAAACTTAACTAATGACCAAATTTGATTGCAGTTGAGGGAAATGTGTCACGAAAAATGGACTATAATTTGGTTGAGGTGGCTGAATTGCGATGTCCTACGCAAGAACTAATACACTATTCTAACAAGAACATTAACTGGACTGATACACTATTTTGGGGAAAATTTAGTATGGCTGCGAAGGAGGAAACTAGTTGCTCTAAGACAAAGTACAAAGGTAAAGGTTATTTAGCAGATGGAGCTTCGAATAACAGGTGAGAAGAGTAGGGGCCACTTCTTTGCGTACGTTCACTTTTCCCTTAATGGGTTATCTGCAATGCGCAGTGAATTCGCCAGAAGAGATATCAAAATATTCATCCTCAGTTCTTTGCCAAATAGATCTTACGTAAAATAGGCTTAAAGGTATTATCATAGATTTACATCATTCTTAGAATCCTTTTGAGGGTTTTTTTCATTTTAATGTTCAGTTCCTAATTGTTACTGGGAACAGTGGTTGAGAATGTCATGTTACGATTTCATAATATTCTGTTTATTTACCACATTTCCTCTTGTAGGAGTAATCCAGTAAAGAGAAGTGATTATCCACGTGAGCTGTATTATGCATGAAAAATAATTCTTTGTAATCGGCTTTTAACTGTCTATCCGCAGAGAGGATTGTCAGGTATTAAAAGATAACATTTTCCCTTCAAAGAAGAGGTTTGTTGATACAGAAAATGAATTTCGTGGTTTAGCATCATGTTTCTAATATGGTGGCAAAATATCTCATTCGATTGTGATAAATTATTGAAATAAAGGCGACAGTATTACTTATTTCAGTAGAAATGCTGTGATGCGTTTCGTAACTGGTGAGACTAAAGAGTTCTTTTGTTCCTAAATTGCTGAAGTGAAAACCTATAGATCTTTACTTTCACGCATCGAAACAAGCTTCACTTAACATGAACTATAGAGATCAGTAATTCTTGGTCAGTATGAATCTCTGCTGTCAGTATCTGGAATTCTTTTTTTGCCTCTGTTTCTTCCAACCCTTAGGATTTTCCAGGCACTAGAGGCAGGCTTGTCACTTCCTTTTCGTTACTTCTTGGTATTTATTTTTCTTCGTTTAGGATCTGGCCTAGAAACGGTCGCCAGATACCAATCGGTAAGACTCTACTTTAAGAAAGATTATTAGTAATGATTCACTGTCTGCATATGTATATATGTATTTATGTGCATATACATGTATGTATATTATATTATACATGTATTTATATATATATGTATATATATATGATTATATTATATATATATATATATATATATATATATATATATATATATATATATATATATAAATTAATATATGTGTGCATGTGTATGTTTATGTGTATGTGTGTGTGCGTGTGTAAACTTTCTAATATGAACTTGCCATTTCCTGTCACCTTCTCAGCTCTAACGATATAAAGGTACAAAGACATTGCATTTGCTGATACGAGTTAAATTAAGCAAGGATTAGAAGGAAAGGGTATTCCTTTGGCAATAGGTATCATCAGCTGGCGCCTGTTCCTCGAGGTTATTGAAATTTGATCCAGCAGAAGAGGGAGTTAGTGAAGTAATTGTCCTTCCTTCCCCACCCCCACCCCGATATCCAGATCCTGTGACCCGGTGTATAGGTGAGCGTCGTTATTGTTTTCAATTAGAGATGCCTGCAAGATGCGTTGGTTTTCTTTAGAGATGCCCGAGATGCTTTCGTAGTCTCGTTCAGGGAACGACTAACATTGGGTGTGAAGTGCTCCGGTTTATATTGTAATCGATACTGTTGATGTCGTTAAGAAGGCCTGAAGGTAAGGACTGTAAACTACACTTACCTGAATATTTTCTAAAATATATTTATCTAATTTGGGTGTGTTTTATTGGGTAAAAATCAAAACCGATATTATAGTTCTTGAAAATTGAACTTCTTATATGGCACCAAGATTTTGATTAGATATTTGTATTTGGTGAATGGTTTGTATTAGTGCAGAGAGATTCTGGTCTCGTTCCTGGTTGTTTTTAGGTATTTTTAAGTTAGGATTATATAACCATTTGCTTAAATAATTCTTTAATAATCTAGTCGTGAATCTAGGTTGTCTGATTTGTTACCATCTCTTACAATTCAGAAGATAAATGTCATTTCAGTTGTGTTCACGGAGACCCTTATAAAGAATAGATTCTTTCTTGTTATTGTAAATTTGAAAAAATGTATCCGTTAAGCTTTAATGTGAAAAACTGCTGATTAGTTGGTGAATTTGTGAATGTTGCGCAGTATATTTTGGTTTATAAACCCATAATGCCCACATATTCCCCATATAACATGACGACTTGTTGAAATAGCTTATCTATTCAACACACACTCTCCACTTCCTTACTGAAATTTCTTGAGTCCTTTTCATGTTATGTTTCCATACTCACTTTTCTTCAAAACCTTTTGCTGGGCTACCACGTCGTTCCTTCATCTACAGAGTTTGTATGGATACACATTATATATGTGTGTAAATATATGTATATATATCATATATATATATATATATATATATATATGTATATATATACACAGTATATATATATATATATATATATATATATACATATATATATATATATATATATATATATATATATATATATATATATATATAATAATGTACACAAACAAACAAGCAAACAAACATATTCGGATGCACGTTTGTGAAATGACGTAGTATGTTATGAATCCAGCAGAGGAGCCAGCTACATCGATTTCCTTCAGTTCGTCTCTGTTGACCTTTTCTCGGTCAATAAACCATGGTGCTTTGATGGGCAGCTGTCGGGGCAATTCACATCTACTTGGCTTTAATTGACGCCTGAAACTCCTTCATACATCATCAACTGGTAGTTCATTCTTGCTTGTTATTATTGTCAACGCAACGAGTTGACATTTAAAATCATTTTCCAGGGTTGGTTATGAAATACTAATAATAAAAATGTCATTTTCATGAGTTATGAAGACAATGATGTTGAAGAGGGTGAAGAATTGAATTTATATTTTTTTGCCTGCTTCTTGTCGTAATGATTATATTAGCGCAAAGGCATCACGTTATGACGACAGGTGTAACATCATAATACTGGGAACTAAAGCCAGTCCTTTTTTTTATTTATATCTGTGATATCAAATGCGGTGGTGATATGCTGAAAGTTGATTCTCAAAATGCAAATAGACAGTTGCATGAAATAAAAAAGCAACAAAGCGACCGTTTATCTGATTTGTGATATCACATTGTAAAGCAAGTTGCGGGTGTTATAATCTGCCATTGAAGCACTACTGGCACGATGGCAATAGAAGTTACCTTTTTTGATAACCAGTTCGTTTCCCTTTTTCCATCGTTTTTATCCAATCACCATAATCTTTCAGATATTGTATGGTTTTTTTCAAACTTGTGCTAGTTCTTGTTACTCCTTACTCCTAGCTGACGAACAGTGCTTGTCAGTTTACAAAACACGTGGAACGATGGAATATATTTTGATTATGGTTTGTGGAATCCATTTTGTGGTTAAATGGCTCCACCTTTACTTGAAAGGTGAATGTGCATGTCAATAGTATATACACATTTTATTCCGCCTAGTTTTGTAAGACAATCGTGCTGTCCGATGTTCACCATTCTTGTATGTGCAAATTTCTTATTAGCGTTTCATTTTCTCTTGGACACTACTGTGACACTCGGTGCTTAATATTTTCCCCTAAGGCTAGATCCTGTATTGATGTTTTCCACAGAACCTTTGAACTTCACAGTCATGGGTGTACGAATCAAAACCGTGTAATCAACCCGTCATTGATGAAAAGTGTTTCATACACGCATTCTAACGATAAATTAACGAATATCTTTTAAGCTGTTTTGCAAATCAGAAAGCGTGCTTTTAACGCTATCTCTGTCGCGGACTTCGATGTCGTTTTGTGAAGGCATGTGCTAGCACTCATTGAATATACAATTTGTAACATTTAATTTTTATTTTCAGTGAATTTTTTGCCGCTGCTGGTAAATGGAATTTCGTTTTTAAGATTAGTTATTTCTATGCATTTCAAAATCTGACCTTTTTTTATTTATAAAAAAATTTCATTTTTGAAACAGGACCTTTCATCATTAGCACATCATTTCATGAGGAGTTCATGCAAATTGTTAGTGATGTTCATTTTTATCTATCTGGTCCTAAAAGGTGTTATAGTTTTAAGAAATTAACGCCGTAGGTGTCATGTTCGATCTTGATAATTACTTGCAAGATACAGTGATTGATGGGAAAATGTTTTGACTGCACAGGTGTTTCCCTTTTTATTTTAGCTTCCTGGTGACAGTTCTTAGTGATTGCATTTGCTAATGTTTACTTAGGACGACCACTGTATAACTGAATTTCCGCACCGCCTCTCTCATGTATGCACATGCATATTTTAATTGGTGATTACTTTATATTAACAGTAGTGTATATGTATGATTTTAATCTTCGGATTTAGTTTTGTCTCGAAATGTTACCATGTAATTGGCCACTTTTTCTTTTGATAAGTTTTCTTTTCTTATCCACCAAATCTTTAGTAAAGGAACTTTAGCGTCAGCGTCCAGAATCAAGAAATTTGTAGAGATTCATTATTAGTCGGACGCGTCTGAAGATAATGAATATTTATTTTTTCCAAGTTTCTTGCGCTCATGTGAACAGCAGTGTACGTTCATTCTGCCTGAAATATAAAAAAAAAAATAGCATAGAAAAAAGTATTAGAAGTAAGGATCTGTGGAAAAAATGTAGGAGTTTTCTTGCATTACAGCAAAAAATATCAATATTGGAAGCAATAGTAAAGCGATGCAGGAAGTCTGGTCCGATCATAATTCAAGATCCCTCTCGCGATTACCCTTCATTCAGCCCTTTACCTTTCCTTTCCTGTCGAAATACAGTGGAACTGTTTCCTGCCCCCACGTGCTGTCTCTATTTTGCATTTGCATTTAGAGACCCAGATACAGGAAGTTTGTTTTATTCCCAGGGATTAAAAAAATAATGGAAAACGTTTTGTAACCGATTACTTTTGGTTCGCTTCACTTTGGGAGGGAGGGCTCTGTGATCGACCCCTTTTTATGTATTTTGCATGTGTGCCTGGATGCGGTCTATGTCTGTGTATGAAAAAAAAAATCATATTTATGGGATCTATCTGTTTCTCACTGTGCTTGATCCTGTTAGCGTTCCTACCATACTATGGTCCGTTCAGCTCCACTTGAATATATTTTAAGAATTTCACGCGTTTGGATAACGTGCAGAATTTTTATTTTCTTGGTCATACTAAAATCGAAGCTTTTGTGAAATGAGGCTGTGTATAATAACTTTAAGCGTGAAATTCAGCATAAATTAATACCTAAATAGTTTTGAGCTAAACACGTAACTACCTATACATAACACTGTGTATTGTTTTTTTTTTCAATGGATATAAATAATTTTTTTTTAATTATGAGTAATGGATATTCTCACACTTTCTTTGTGGTTAAATCTTTGGAGAACATGCCTAATACGACTTTTCTATGTCTTTGCCATGTAGGAAAAATTGACATTTGGCATATCTAACATATTTTTAAGTGATTCTGAGCACCATACATTTATTGAGTCAGTAAATATCACGTTGCAACTTCTTTTTGGGCTTTTAAAGAAAAACCCGTACTATGCAGTTTGTCTTGTTTTCATTGAATGAGGTGACAGTCAGTTAACAAAAGGAAAATAAGATTTTTTGGTAAAAGACCTTGTTTATTTCTGTTGTTAGCTATTCAGCATGTAAGGCAGTCTTTTAACAGAAAGACGTGTCTGGGCTGGTTTAAATTTGTGAAGCACAAATTTAAACCAAGCTAGATTATATTGCTCATATTAAAGATATGGTAATTTATGTATAAGTTATATATATATATATATATATATATATATATATATATATATATATATATATAGAGAGAGAGAGAGAGAGAGAGAGAGAGAGAGAGAGAGAGAGAGAGAGAGAGAGAGAGAGATTCCTCAGAACGTAGCCATTCTTTGAATACACTTGCAGATGGTTGACGATGTTACCATGGGGTCGGTTTCACGAAGGTTATTATTTGGCAGTATACTCCAGTCATTAAAATTGTTATTGGGTGCTTGACCAACCAGTTCTCGCTGAGGCAGTACAACAACATATATAGCCAAGAGGGTAAGCAACAGTTAAATGGTTTCCATTTCACTGGTATTATACTTACATTATTGGCCAAGGATATAGAGTGGAATGTTTGTGCCCTCATTGTAAGAATTTACTTAATTTTTCACACAGAAGAGAGATGAAATGAAAAAATATTATTAAAAATATTAGTCAAAGATATACAAGTGACTAGAACACGAAACCGAAAATAGAGCACGGTAAGAATGAAATGACGCACGCAAAAATCTGCTGTAATGTTTGCATGCGTCAGTCAATATGATTGAACCCAGAAAAAAGAAATTAAAACGAAGCCATACTAAACCTTGTCCACTGCCATTTCTCAGCTGTTTAAGATAAAGAGAATGACAAAATCCTCGTTAAGAATGAGGAGGAAATAAGGGAAAACTCTCCGAAGGTTTACCAAACTAAAAGTTCCACACCTGGAAAATCCTTTAAACAGTCTTTCACTCCTGTGAAGTCGCCCATGAGGAGTCTTCCAATCCTTTGAAGGATTCCCAGGAGATTTTTCTTATTTTTCCAGAGTCCTCGCCATAAAACCTTTCCTACCTCCGAAATCTGTCTACCGGGCTCTCCCTTCCTACACAAGTGAATAGCGCCCCAAATTCCTTAAGCCTTGACAGCAAACTTTCTACACTCCCCTCATATTTTCCAAACCAAATATTCTCTTGCCTCGCTAGCAGCCTCTCTGCTTCCTTCGCTTAAAGGTAGCAGTTGGCTTTGATTAAGTCGTCTATTATTTACTCTAATTTTTGAAGTTGCTGTTATTGTGTTGGCTAATACTGTTTTTCATGAGCATGTGCACCTTACGGACACTTGTGGTTTTTTCTTATTTAATATTTTAAGTACAGGTTTTCTACCCCTCAAGTAATAGTGTGTAATATCGAGTGGAAGCGTTATTTAAAGCTTAAATGAGAAAATTTTAGACTTGGAGAGTTTCAGAGGCAGTGTTTTGAAAGAAGTGAAAAGATGAGGTCGAAATTCAGCTCGAACCTTTCCGTGATCTCCCCCAAGCCATTTTGGATCTCTCTCTCTCTCTCTCTCTCTCTCTCTCTCTCTCTCTCTCTCTCTCTCTCTCTCTCTCTCCTAACTAAATCCTGGAAGAAGACCTTATTAAATCCCCAAGTCACCGCAATTCTGTGGGATGATAGGACTTACGTTAAGTGAAGGCAAGAAAAATTGTAGGCACCACGCTTCTTAATGCATGTAAGTGCATTTTAGCAAGTATGCACTTAAATATGCACACGTGTGTGTATATTTATGTGTTATGTGCACGGGTAGATAAATCATTCTACTTTGATTTGAGATTCTTTGATTTTTGTTATAATGATGCTTCTGTATCCTCTTGAACACCTGTCCCCCACCCCATTCCACCCAACCTCCAATTTCTCTCTCTCTCTCTCTCTCTCTCTCTCTCTCTCTCTCTCTCTCTCTCTCTCTCTCTCTCTCTCTCCCCTTAAGGAGAGATATCTTACGGTAGAGACTTTTAAGAAGCAGGGCTATTTGGGCGTGTTATTTCCTTTTACGCATACTTGGGATCTCCGATGACGTCAGGTGATGGAGAGAATTGTATCAGTGATAGACTGTGAGTGTCAGAGATTGGTTTTTAGGGGGATGTAACATCATAAGTTTGTGTAATATCATAAGTTTGCATGTAACATCATAAGTTCTCACAACTTATAATATCCAATCCTTAGAATGGCGTTCAATCTTGAGATATAGGAATAGCAAGTACTGTTGCACGGAGTTAGAGTTAGCAAAATTTGCATTGTCACCTCGAACAAAACAGGGGTTGTTTCTCCCAATAAGGTCAAATTTCCCACAAGAGCTGGAAAGTATCATGTCGAATTTTCCGTGATAGACTACAAGAGTGGCGACTGCTCTTTATCAGCTGTGCATGGGCCATACAACAAAACGTATGGACTCCGGAATTCTGGTTGCTCCAGGCTACGCTGTGCTGACTTCTTGATATCCTTGACAATACGACATTGCAGTACATTTCCCATGAGATAACCGGATGAGGATGACTACCTTATTTCAATGGTTCTTCGTGAAGAAGTTAACTAAGTCCAGAAGGATTTGGTTCATAAACTTTTCAGTGTTTGCTAATTGTTTTGATTTTTATAGTGATGCTTTTATTACGATATCTAATATGAAATTATTTACTCACTTATATATTCACTACCAAGTCGAAGTGGCGTCTCTCAGTTTTTTCACTTTTTCAAGAGAGCCACGTAAAGATTTTCAGCTGATGTTTCTGTTAACTGCTAGTTTAATCTTAAAGGCAGTAAAAATAAATTTGGCACAGAGTTTGCAAAAGAATGTAGTTTGCCTTAAGTGTAATATAATTACAAAATATCTACTCTTTCTTATACTTAGGGGGGGTGTTGAAATAGATACGCTCTTTCGTCTTTTACGTTCAGTTTTTCAATTTCAAAACACTTTAGTTGCGCCTTAGTTGTATTCTTTAATCTGTTAAGAGAAGGACCTAAATTTACAGGCCTCATTTTCTTATGGCGATCCCCTTCCTTACCCCTCACATTGTCGTAGAGAGCATTACTTTGATTGCTTCATCATTGAGGCTGGTTTTTATTGGTTTTATTACTTTGTTTGTTCATTCAAAACATGGAAATTGAACTTATTTTTACTAGTTTTTTCAGAGATAATTTGGAAATGACTCGGGGAAATTATTGCTATTTCATGATGCTGGAGAATAATGCGCGAAAAGCTAAATCACTATGGATGTAATGAAAAAGAATAATAGATAATTCATACTTTTTTGACAATACTTATTAAAACACTTCCTTGATGTACACACGATAAAATCTATAAAAGCTGTATATATTTTTTTAAAAAAGATTTTTTTGGTACATAAGTGCTATGAAAAACTTCTTAGTTTAGCGTGGCAAAGATTTGAAGAAATTGACATGCTCTGAACCTCTGACAACTGGAAAGGCACCATTACAAGTGACATCAGATCTTCATATTTCTCCTTAGAGATCTTAGGAGGTTCACTGTAGAGTTTATGAGAAGTAAATTGTTTGGGTCATTCTGCATTCGCTGCTTCAATGTCATAGATCTGAAGTGTTCATTTAGGTGACTAGTCTTGAAGAAAATTTTATCCAAAGAACTCTTTGGCACCATTACCTCTCCCAATTCCGTCCAATTAACAGAATTTCCTCGGTCGTCTATTCTAATGGATAGTATTCGAAGTACTTTTGCCATTGTCTTAAAATCGATAAAATCAAGAGTCTGGACTGGATGAGCAAAGTAAGGATGTTTTCTCCTTGCTAGTCGAAAAATGGGTATTAATTGAGAAGGCACATAAAGGCCACCAACATTGTGAAGGGCAGTGCTCATGGCACTGTGTGCAGTCATCTTCGTTTTGGCCGTAATAGGCCTCGAAGAAAATTAAGTGTATCTTTTCAATACTTCTCAGTCTGCGTACTGAATGCAATAGCATGGCTGTGATTATAGAATTTTTATTTTGTCCGGGACACCCATCCCCAAACAGTTTTACTTAAGCAGGTGCCAATTTTAGAGGATCCTTGTTTTCCTTGTCCTTCATGCCAAGTTAAACAATGGCAAGCCTTAGTTTGCCAGTTACAGATGGTAAGATTATAGTTAGCCAATCTCCTCTTATAATAAAGCATGTTATCATTTGTCCTTGGGAGGTAAACAGCCTGCTGGAGGTCAAATGTTGCTGCAGTGAGAAAAGGATCAGTATCATGTTTAGCTCCGTCTTTCTTTCTCCTTACGGCTTCCTTCTCTTTTGTGTGTTCTTGAAATTGGTCTTGAAGTTTTGTTTTCTTTTCAGCAATTCCTTCTCTGTAATTTTCACACAGCTTACAGAGATCCTTCTTAGGAATGTAGAAGGGAATATTCTGGCCCCGTAGGACCTCACAGTAAGTTGTGTAGCTTACCGATATGCCTCTCGGAGAATTTTCTTCAAAAACATAGCATGCATTCGCTTTTTGTTAAGATCTGGATGCAGATAATCTCGCGTTGAAGTTTTTTTAATGTGTGAAGTGAATATAGTTTTCAATATACGATTTATTGCACAGCCTGAGAATTCTGTTTTCAATTTCTATGTACTGATGTCCTATATTCTTTACAGAACGACGGAACAAGGTTAGTACGGCAAAAGAAAAAAAATGCGAAAAACCACACAAAATATATAGTTTTTGCAGAGTTCGGATGAAACGATATCATTCGGATGAAACGATTTCTGTGATGCTACTGTTGGCCCGCCCTTTTGCATTTTTTGGCCGGTGTGAAAGGATGTAGAAAGGCCAGTCGGGAAAAATATAATAATAATAATAATGATAAATAATAATAATTATTTTTTTTTCTTTTCTCAGAAAATATAAACCTCACGAAATGTTCATCCCTCACCTACATTCCATATTTATGGATATCTCTTCTCCGTCATCCCATCCCTTATGCCCACATCACCTCTGTTTTCTCCCCCACTAATCGTCCGATCAAATCCTCATTCCGACGGTCTATAATTCTCTTTAGTCCCCGCGCAGTGTTTGTCGACTCTGCTTGATCGCCTGCAAAGCTCGCGCCGTCACTTGGACAACCTCAAAAACCGGAGCCATATTTCGTTTTTCCCCTGTGTTTTATTTCTTCTTTTGTTGTTGGAGTTTTATTGTGTGCGCGCGCGCACATACACGCACACGCACAACATACACATATATACTGTGTATATATATAATATATATATATATATATATATATATATATATATATATATATATATATATATACTATATATATATATATATATATGTATGTATGTATATAATGTACATAATTTTTATTGTGCGCTGTAAATTAAATTAGTTTTTCAAAGTGATGACCAGATTTTAGAGACAACCGTTCACCGTGCGCGTACAAGTATTATGTAAAATGTTTCTCAATGAATGCACATAAGAGTCACAGTAGTTAAGAGTTTTTCAGCCTTCATTATGCAATTCAAGAATTTTACCAATAATGTAGGACGTAACCAATTGCTTATAAAGGCTCAGAAAATAATGATTATTTCATTGCTTTCCGGTTTTTGTACTCTTATTTCTTGGACACAAGTAGCGCGTTTTCACGTTTAGTTGCCCCAGAAGGCTGTTTGTTCACAAATATTTAGGACGTGCGGTTGCTTGAGGAAGGGTCAGGACATTCGAGATGCAGAACCCACACTCGTAAGATTAAAGAAACAGAATGAAGGACTTGCGACCTTCAAATAGCATTGCCTTTGAGCGACGAATAGTATGGGAATTGGGGAAAAGGTGTGTTTCTGACCATCGTTAGCCTTCACAGAGGAACCAGGTGCCGGAATAATAAGAGTAATGATAATAGAGCTAGATATAAGTGCATTTTTTGAAACCTAGTATAAAGTATGTCATTGAGATCAACACTATGATCTACTCGAGACCTCGTTGTTGTCGTACTTAGTTCTCTATATCTCACAGAATGGCAAGTGATTATAGCAAAACTTGATCCGCCTAGCTTTTCCTCTGACTGCTAATTTACCATTATTAGTGGTTCCAGGTATGTGTTGATCTTAATGTTATTTCTCCAATCTTTTCATTAGCTGGACTTTCGAGTGTGCCTCGTTTGTTGGTCATGGATTTGCTGATAATTCAACCTTTGCATTTCTCTCTCACCTCTTTTGTTCTCATTTTTGGCACTTAATCTTGAATTACACTTTCGTTGTCTATTACTTGTTTATATCAGGAGGTGTTAAGATGTTGCGTTCTATTTTTGTCATATGGGTTATGAAAGCCTTACCCTCCCATCTGGTATACTTTTCTTATATCTAAGAATATTTTTTCCTCTCCCCCCCTTTTTTTTTAACTTTAACTTATCAGCCTATGTTTCATGGGCCTGAGGAGGCGCATTTCTGCTCTCAGGGCTCCTTGTTACTAATGAAGACTTGTGGTAAGTTGAAATTGAAACATTTTTTTTAGGGTTGTTGTTGTCCGGCAAGTGTTTCATGTCGTCTTCAGCAAGCGCCGAAATTTTATTCTTGCATCGGTTTTCCCTGCTTCTTTAACATTTCCCAAGAGGCAGACCTATCATTTATCTCTTAAGGCCAGGTGCCTGTTGTTTCAACTCGCCCGTCTTTTGCTTGTTCCATTAGACAGGAGTCAGATTAGATGCTAAGTTAAGTGTCCCTGCAGCCATTTCATAAAAAATGGAAACCATCAGCTTCATGCGAAGATTAGAGTATTGTCATCATCGGGGTGCGTGCTAAAAATGTTTAAGCTCACATTTTTACGATAAATACTCGAGAAAGAAAATTAAAATGGTGAAAATTAAAAAAACCAATGGCGAAGAGAGTCACGGTTGACAACTGGTGGCGACATCATTGATTTATAGGAAGGCGCCGAATTCTTGACGTTCTCCTCGGCGCTTTTCCTTATCAAAATTGCCTCTCGTCTTAATTCTGGCCTTTATTTTCGGCCATGAAATGGCCAAGCGTTGACATGCCTTAAGTATGACGGGCAATAAATCATACCCAGCCGTCTGAGGTGCAATAAAAAGTTGACAGGGATAAAAAATATTGTGGAAGTATTCTCTGTGAATCTCAATTGCTCATAAGTAATATAAATGTGGTAAAGTTGATAAAATGGAAAAGGAAGTTTAAATGGAAAACAAGTTTTTACTCAAATCTACATAACGCAGACGATTGCTTGCTTTGAGAGATTCGAGAGACGTCCATGAAAATAACAAATAATTTTTTGGAGGCAAGCATAAAGATTGTTGGCATCAGTCTCTCTTCGTTCGAGTGATGACTATAAATTTCAAATAAATAAATATATTATTTTCAACTTTTATTTTCTTCCTCAATGCTGCTCATTTCCATATCTTTATATATGAAGTACTTAATCAGATATATATTTTAGGTAAGGTAATATATTGTCAAAGAAGTGTATACTACCACACATGATACCTACATACATATATGTCTATATGTTAAAATATAATATATATATATATATATATATATATATATATATATATATATATATATATATATATATATATGTGTGTGTATTGTGTGTTATATATATAGTATGTATGTGTGGTAGTATACACTTCTTTGATGATATTATATTACTCACCTCCCGAATCTCTCAAAGGAAGCAATCGTCTGCATAATGTAGATTTAAGAGTAAAACTTATTTTCCCTTTAAATTACTTTTCCATTTTATCAACTTCAACACATTTCTATTACTTATGAGCAATTGAGATTTACAGAGAATACTATCACAATATTTTCTATCCCTCTCTCCAACTTTTATTGCACACCGTAGATAGATACACATACATATAAACACATACACACATTATATATATATATATATATATATATATATATATATATATATATATATATATATATATATATATATATATATATATATATATATATGTATATAATTAGTAGGTGTAGAGAGTTCTCCCTCTGTTTTGTCTCTCTTTCAATTAATTACTTAATTTCTATTGAATATGTACTTATATGCACATCGGAACCCAGGGTAAAGGTTTGATTAGTTCCATTTCGTGAAATGTTTGATATGCAGCAGTTGGGTTGCCCATGAAATCTTATCAAGGGTTGCAATGCCTGCTGGTAATATTTTTAGTGTATAAACAGCATATAAAAAAATATATGACAAAATATTCGTTAATATAATCGGTGTTTTTAGCATTTCATTATTCTTCCTTATTTTTTTTTACCTTCTTACTAAATAACAATGCAGTCTACAAACTCACCTATATTAAATTATAGATATCAATTAGCAGGATATATGAATCAAGTTTAGAAAAAAACTGGTGTATTTTCTGGTACAATAAAGTTTTTTCGGCCCACTTTCATTGAAGAAATTTTAATCTTCGTTTGCACGGTAGCCCAAATAGTGTTCAAAATGATAATCGTAGATTCCTTACAATGATTAAGTTTTGGTTACAATAATAAAAATAAAGTTAATTAAATTAGCATACTTATGTATTTAGCAAAAGTATAATTTTTTTGCCCGTACTTTTGAGCTTGCAAGATATTGAGCATTGTATAACTGACTTCGGTTAGAGACTACTTTCTTACTTAGTTCATATCACTAACTGTAAATATTTTGGAAATTTATGACGGGGAGAATTTTGTTGAAAACAGACTGATAATGTTGTTTCTGAAAGCCATAAAAACTGTCATAATATTGCCAAAGTAAAACTTTCTTGAGCCAGTCCTCAGTAGTTTGTAAGTGGAGATGTGCAGTGATAAGCATAAAACTTCCTTATGCCAAATGATTAGGGAGCTGAAGTAGACGGATGGATATACGAGTACATCGTATTTAAAACACCATAATAAATAATCTTGATTTTTCTATGGGATAACGTGAAATTTCCTTGAAATTCGTCCTGAACTAATAACGATGTACCGAGACAGCCGGCTGAATACAAAAGGCCCCT
>NC_089741.1:57011857-57159357 GCF_040412425.1 Macrobrachium rosenbergii
AAATTAACCAGATTTTTTTTTTTATTTTCGGAACTTTCTTATAATGTGTATATATATATATATATATATATATATATATATATATATATATATATATATATATATATATATATATATACATATATACACACATTACCTACATATGTGTATATATATATATATATATATATATATATATATATATATATACATATACACACATACCACATATGTGTGTGTTGTGATGTTTGTGTGTATACACATACATATATATATATATATATATATATATATATATATATATATATATATATTAGATATATGTAATTGTAAGAACACTTATCTTAGTTTATATTTTATGTATTTTTATACTGTCACATAGGTGGGCATGTATAATTATATATGTATATATATATATATATATATATATATATATATATATATGTATATATATATATTATATATACGTAATACATGATTAATGGGAAGAAAACAATTCTAATTATGAAGTAGTTATGAATGTCACAATTGAATCCGAAAAACCAGTAGTACAAAGGGATGAAGAATCGAAGGACCGATGAAATAATTGAGTAGATGTAGTGGATTGTTTTAACTGTAGAATTTTTTCCCACAATTTGAAATTCAGTGTCTTACTTTCACTCCGATGTAATTTTTGTCGTTGCGGAGAGTGGAGTTCCTGCCCGATACTAGTATTGTATAAGCTGTTATGGGAACGTCAACACTCAAGCAATGTTTGGTTCTGATTGCTGTTAATTTAGATGGAACTATTTTTACAATCACCATGGTTTTGCGTTAGGCCTTTTTTTGCAGAAATGCGATCAGGTTGTCTACTTACTTATCATTACGGTTACATTAGGGGCACTTGTATTCCTGCAATATTCCTGACTTCAGTTGATGGGTCAGGGTGAGTCCACACTACAGTAAAACATGTCATAAACACACCTACTAGCTCATCGTACACACATCACAGTCCGGCTGAATACAAATCAACGACTTATTGGTATTCTTAAACAGCGTTGCTTAGGATTATCGTCAGATCAGTGGTCTGGTAAAACTATTTTAATAATAATAATAATAATAATAATTAAGGTTATTCAGCATTTGTCAAAGTTTTTTCTCCGCTTTACATTCGATGACTAGTTTTCAGCCTGTTTGTGGCATAGCCTATATGCTAGAAGCTCCTGACATGCTTTTATGACAAGTTTTACTGAAGTGCGGACGTACTCTTAAGTTTACCTTCCTTGGGAAATTTTAATCTCAAGAATACATAGGAACCAAATGAGCCGAATGTTTAGCTATGAGCAAGGCAGCAGACAACGTACAGAGGATTTTTTTTTTTTTTTTGCCTTCTAAGTAAATTTCTTGAGGGAGTCTGGGTCGTAGTAACTATATAATGCAGGAAGTTAAGAAACCAGATCTCCCCTGGGTGTATCATAATATGCCTAGGAATTGGGAAAACGTAGTTTGCCCAACCAGAATTGGTTATGCATGTATGATGTATGAATTTTGAATGGCTGGGCCCCCTCTGCCGGGGGCCGTTAGCCTTTCTCCAAGGTACTCAGGGATGTGATGTATACAAATCGAGAGGAATTATTTATCAAGTATGTATGGGCTGAGTGAGTGTGTTTATCAAGTATGTTAGGATTGAGTGAGGGTTTACAAAGCATGCATGGATTGCGTGAGTGTTAATAAGGTGTGTATGGATTGAGGGAGTGTTTACAAAGCATGTATGAACTGAGTGAGTGTTTGTAGTTTATAAAATATGTATGGATTGAGTGGGTGTTTATAAAGTATGTATGGATTGGGTGTTTAAACATGTATGGACTGAGTGCATGTTTATAACATATGTATGGATTGAGTGAGTGTTTATAAAGCATGTATGGATTGAGTGAGTCTTTATAAAGTATGTATGGATTGATTGTTTATTAAGTATGTATGGATTGAGCGAGTGTTTATGAAATACGTATGAATTGAGTGATTGTGTATAAAGTATGTATGGTTTGAGTGAGCGATGATGAAAATTGTCATCAAGATTTTTCGTTTTATAACAAAAAGCATATTTCTAGCAAAAGTAAATATATTTGTTGCGATGCCAGTTCACGATCAGTGAATCATGATCAGTATACGTGTTTCTCTAATTGTGTTGGTTTTACCGTGTGATAATTCAGTAAGAGTTGGGTATTTGTAGTTTCACACCAAGAGAAAGTGTGTAATTATCTTTGACCCTTTGAGTATTTTACATACAGTACTAGCAGACGGTAAAATCCTGCACATCAAATAGTGCTAGTGGTATTGGAGTTGCGTATCTGAGAATAGAGGCCAAAATGTAGATTTTACTGGGTTTCTGCTCTGCTGGTGCACAAGAAATAAAACAGCGGACTCCGTAGCTAAGAAATTGTGTAAGGTACGCATTAAGTGATCTGCGTAGTGAACTGCAATCTCTGGGAAGGTTTACTACTAAGTTTTTTTTTTTTAATTTTTAAATGGGTAATTTTAATTAATCTTGTGGTATAGTGGCTAACTTTTGCAGGGTACCAGCCCACGCAGGTACAGTAAGCAACGAAAGGGTCGATTGCTTGGTAAAGAATATTATATCAGATGATATACAAATATTGGCTCATTTGCCATTCACAAACTCTTTTCCAGCAGTCAAGGTGAAAGTAAGGAGGCATAGGCAAATCTCATGGGAGAATCGAGTTGGTAGTTACTGGAAGATGTAAATTACCAAGTCAGCTCTCCCACGGGTCTGATGATTGGACATTCACGTTTGACCCAAGGGTATCTTACGGGCTGGCAACCCTAGCTACCCTTTGATGACTGCTCGGTCCCTTTGCCTATACGATACTTGCTTTCAAGTGTCCCGGCTTTGGAGACTTGAGACGACGTTTCCTCTCGGAATGTCGGGATGGCTGTAGCAATTGACCCCTCTCCAGCGTGATCGGAGAGGTAGTAACTTGAACCCTCATGGCATTTTTTTTTAGATTATAGAATGATTTGGACTCCTTAACAAAATATATTTTTTTATAATGGGAGTTTTTACATTAGCTTTTACGGCCGTAACTTGTTTTATAAATGGATTTTGATTTTTGGTACCATTTTTGGGGGATCGTAAAGTGTTACTTTGTAATACTGTGTGGGAGAAAGAGTTTGTAAAGAAATGTTCTTGATTTTACTAACTAGTTTTTCGGTGTAGATGACATGCTTTTTTCATGACACCAAATAATTTTTAAATCAGTGAGTGAGTGCCAAAGACTACATCTTCAGACCAGTTGCACAAAATATCACAGCATTTACAGTAGAAACTGTCATCACTTTCAGTTATTTAGCAATAAAACATAGAATGTCTTACTGCCCAAGACACAAAATCCTGTTTGTAAGTGATTCATAGAAAAAAAAATACATAATAGAGACTATAGAGTAATAAGGAAATGGTTCCCTACCCATATAGGGATCAAAGGAAAATGAAGAGGCTGGTAAAGCAACCAAAGAAGCAACCCATACCACAAGATCAGATGTAAGTATCCCCATTAATGATGATATAACACGTGTGAAAATAAGATTATAAAAATGGCGAAATATAAGGAATGAAGAACCTGAAAGTAATAAATAAAGAAAGAAATAGCACCTAGTGTTGGAAAATGGAGTTCATCAGACCAAAAAGAGAGACATACGCAAGTAATTCTTACACGTCTCCGAACAGGCCATTCTCGTCTAACACGGACAACTAATGAATAATCCACATAACCTTGCTCCTGAATGTTCTGAATGTAAAGTAATGATAACAATTAAACATTTATGGTGTGAATGTCCAAAGTCTAATCAGCAGCGAACATCAAGTTTTGGAAGTAAATCGATCAGTGAAATTTTGTAAAACTTCAACATTTGAAATTAATTTAGTTAAGTTTTTTAAAAATTGTAATTTAATTGACAAAATTTAAATAAAAAATAAAAATAAAAACAAATCCTTCGGGCCAGCCCTGTGAGAGCTGATAATCAGCTCAGTGGTCTGGTAAAACTATAATAATAATAATAATAATAATAATAATAATAATAATAATAATAATAATAATAATAATAATAACAAGAAAATGATAGAGCCAAGAATCCGCCATTCAGGTCATTAACATTTTGAGGAGAAAAGCTCACCGAGATGAAAATAAAGTGTGAGAGAGTTTATACAGTCAGGCATTTATTAACTGCAATCCCAGTGTTCACATGAAATGCTTTGGCCCCTTGTGCTGTACTATGACTGATAAAAAAAAAATGTTAGACAGGAATTCATTGTATAACGTGCAAAACTGATAACAAACGGAATTTGAAAACAAATTAAAATAACTTCGCTTGTTGAAGTTAATTAGTGCTGATTGATGATGACAAGTCAATTCCAAATAAACTGCCATAAAACATCACTTTCATTCATAATTCAGGTTGGGTGGAGCAAATATTTACAGCAAATTATCCTGAAAAAACTCGCATGGCCATTTCATTACCATATGTAAATGCTTTCGAATATGCCATTAAAGATTGAATGTGATGCGTCAGAAAACGAAAATATAAATGCTGAATAATTATCCCATTCGCAAAATATATGTTCTATGTTTCAATAATGAATTGCCAAATATAAGTTTATATGATATCGAAAACTGAATGGTAAAATATGAAAATTTTCATCGAAATGCGTAAATGGTCCATATCAAAGGGAAAGTTGAATGCGTAAATATGATTAAAAGATTTTTCACCGTATGTGATGCAGAGATAGAGCGGCACTTGTTCATCGCATCAGTGGCTATTTTCAAACCCTCTGCTCCAGTCAAAGTTAATGGGCAGCTGTCTTTCATATTAGATTCTCAGCTTAATTGTTTATAGGCAAGAAGCAAAAAACAAATGAATGTGTTGAAAACTACCTTCAGTTATCAAAATTTGCGAAAAGGTACACTGTCATTGTTCTGATAGAGAAATGAACATCACTAGTTCATAAATAAACCTTCCAAATACTTTTTCAGTAATTTTATTATCTCAAGAACGCGTTGCAATCGCACATAAATTTTCATAATGTATCCAAAATATATGGAAACCGATGCAAGTTTGTGTTCAAGCAAGAGCACGAAGGCTTTTTAAGTCAGAAAAGGTATTTATGTATTTATATTCTATTATAGAAAATTACTTCACTAGCCTTCCTTTTAAGTATAAGAATTTTAAGCCTACATCATTTACTGGTACAATGTAAAATATATTGAAGTGTGATTGTTTCACAGAATTTTCGCCTGCACCTTGATAGAACCTTTAGGGTTGTTGTTTTTAAGAATATTACCTAAGTAATTTTTACAGGAACAATTTTAGAAACTTTAAAATTTATTTTTGCCGACAGTATGGTCTTGCATCTTTATAACAACAAAGTATGCATTTCTATGGGTATAATATGGATAGTTTCAGTATTGCATTCAGCGTTGTAAGATTGATGATAAGATAGAACAGTGTTCTTAGACAGTATGGGTAATGCCAGCAATGAATTTGAGATGAATTATAGACTGGAATATTTCTAGGTGGAATGCAAGGTGTAGTGTTGACAAAAGTTGAATCTCCCCTCGGGAGCATTTTCTCAAAACGTAAGTAATTAGCAAGTTATAGCAGTTCCAGCGTCGATGACCGGTTGTTATGACGCCAGTTGTGTTTAGTTTTCAGTCAGTAACGGATATATTAAACTTAATCATTATGAATAAAAATCTGAGACATCCTTTTGGAAGCCAGTCCCTGAACACGCATATGGAAGAATCAACAGCAATGACGAAAGAATGTACCGAAAGCAGAACCGCCCGTATAATCTCTTACTCTGATTGAAAGAATGATTGCCCTCAAAGATGCAAATAGCAGATCATCAATTGCATAGCAATAGCAACTGCTTCATACCCACTTGATTAAATCAAGTGATCCGTTAAATTACACTCGACTTGTGTTTGCAACGTTTAGAGAGAGAATGGAACTGTGAATCTTTCAGTAACTACGTTCATAATGAAGTTACTCATTTGATATAAGGAGAGAGAGAGAGAGATATCTGTTGCTCATTCCATATTGCCTGTATAACTTGAAGTACCTTACAAGTGATTTGACGTAACATAAAAGCGTTTGATGTTATATTGTAACTTGCCGGACATTTGCTGCTTATTTACGGCCTTTGTTAAGAAAACTTTGGTGCATTAGTTCAAACCTCTTTCCGATGTTTAAAATTGTAAGAAAAATCATTAAAAAATGCCAGTGGGCGTTATAGCAGACTTGAATCGAGTACAAAAGCAAGACTAAAACTATGTTCAACGCAAAGATTTTCAATAATTTTATGATGAAAAACATATAGGTTCATGATAACCACAAAAGAGCAATATAGAAAAGACGAAAGATGTTCATAATATTATAGCTTTGAATTTCAGTGAACCTCACAGAACAGTTACTTTGCATGAAAGAAATACAGAATATATATATATATATATATATATATATATATATATATATATATATATATATATTATATATATATATATATATATATATATATATATATTATGTATATTTATATTTATATTTATATATAATATAATAAGCACACATGTATATATATATATATATATATATATATATATATATATATATATATATATATATATATATATATATATATATATATATACATATACTGATAGAATTAGGGGAGGGTTCCTCCAGGCTGCAGTGTCCTGGTCAGGGTCGCCGTGTGTTACCTTGGCCTCCAATCAACCATTAGGAACGTACAACAACTTAGCAACTTTTGTAATCAGATTAGAAAAAGTCCAGTAACTCACTCTCTCTCTCTCTCTCTCTCTCTCTCTCTCTCTCTCTCTCTCTCTCTCTCTCTCTCTCTCTCTCTCTCTCAAAATGTTTTGTGTGTCTTTATGTTTGTGTGCATTTTAAATGGGAAAACACCAGCTTTATCGTAATAATAGATATAAAAATGTTTTTCTGGAACAATTTATAGTATTTTTTTACCTCGGTTGATATATTTTCCTCCCATTTTAAATTTGTGATATATGAGTTTTAAGAAGATGCAAATGTCATTAAATTTGTCGTAGATATCATTAGCAGAGCGTTGGGGTGCGTGTTGCCTGTGAATTACCTTTAGGTAAAGTATGATGTTCTGGGGAAAATAAAAGTGTTCAACTTGAATTAACTAACGTTTCGTTAACAACTTTGTTGCCGTCAGTGCACCCCATGCGGTGCACTGTAGGAATTACTTTAGGTTCTTTGCAGCGTCCCTTCGGCCCCTAATTGCAAGCCTTTCATTCCTTTTATTGTACCTCCATTCATATTGTCTTGCTTCCAAATTGCTTTCCACCCTCTCCTAAGAGGTTTTCCTCCCGTTACACCTTTCAGATCTTTTTACTGTCAGTTTTCATTTCAGCGCTGAATGACCTCATAGATCCCAGTGCTTGGCCTTCTGGCCAAAATCCTATATTCCATTCCATTCGTTAACAACTTTGCCTGCTGATTGAAACGCCTTGGTCCTTAAGTTGTCATATTTATCTCCCAGATGCTAAATGACGTCCATATAACCATTGTGCCCAAATCTTGAATAATACCATTGCTCTTACTCTTAGTTTGAATTTTCTTGCGTAAAGATACACTTAAACACGCGTATTTTTTATGTTTACTTTTAGATATTTTCAATATGCATTCTATTATACTTAGTCCTGTCTTTGTCAGTACACTCTGTGGAATCCTGCTTATCATGTAAATAACTTTGTTTTTTTTTTATTGAGGTTGTAGAATGATTGTTCCTAAGTAATAACAGTAATGTCTCTTTTTGTAACTAAGCTGATGGTTAGGTTTCGCTGAAATCTGCTGTCACATGGTAGGTGCCAACCTTTCAGTAGAATCTGCTGTGTTTCCCGTGTTCGTGGTTCTTAATCTTTCGGTGGGATTGGCTTTTCTTAACTGTTAGTTTGCTTATCTTGATGTAGAACCGGTTCCTCATAGTTGTTTGTTGCAAATATCACAGTGAGTGGGTTTTTTCGTTGCTTTAGTAGTTAATAATTCGGTAGAATCGGTGTTTTCGAATCGGCTCTTTTTTTTTTTTTTCCTTGAAAGAAATATGAATTAATAATCCTTGTATCTATGGACACAATAATTATGGATATTGTTTAGAATTCAGGTGGCTCTTGTTGAATCAGTAGTTTTAGTTCAGGCTTTGGATCTTCATTCACATCTAAGCAAAAGGAGTAATTATAATACAATTTATCTTGTAATATTCTTCTCCATCCACGTATATCCATTTTTAGGTACTTGCCTATGCTGGGGTCTTCCCTGGAAATAGAGGGATTAGCATAATTAGCAAAAACGTCTGCATCATCTCGAAAATGGTATACTAATGCTTCCCATTTTGACATGAATGACCAGCATAAGAATCTAGTTTCAGAAAATGAGATGAGTGGTGGTTTTTCTTTTTTCTTTTCTAAAAAAAATGGTCCTGGGCTATTACCTGTGACGTTACATCAAATGCCTTATATTACACGGAGAACTGTGAGGTTGTCAGGGAAGCAGAAGTGCGTAAGAGAAATGTAATCATGTGATCATTATCGGATTGCCAGTGTTCTTCTTTAGTCGTCTCCCTCGGAGTGGGGTGTCTCCCAAGACGTTGTGATTAGGGCTTTCAGTCTCCATTTCTTTCCGTCTGCATCAGTTCATGTCATTTCTCCTCCTTGCGATATATATTGCCAAACATAAACTCTCCTGATCCTTTCCTCTCAATATGTGCCATAAAAAATGTAGGTTGTCTTTTAATTGTTATCAGCATTTCCCACTCTGCTTAATTCTGTGCAAAACTCTTGATTCCTTACTCTCCATCCATTACTCACAAAACACTCTTCTACATCCTCATTCCTGCTGCTTCCAGTCTCTTATAGCATCTTGCGGATTGTCCACGTTTCACATCCTTGTAGCAAAATTGATCAATCATGTGTTGAAGATTCGTTTTGCTTTTTCAAGTCTTATTGATAAATCCTGATCTTGAATAAATTCCTCATTCATTGTATGCTCTCTTTCGTTTCCCCAATCATATATCCAGTCACAACGTATATTTGATGTTACCATTCTACCAAGGTAGCAAAATAGGTTCGCCTCTTAAAACTCTTTTGCCACGCATATTTATCACACATCCCTTTTTTTTTTTTTTTTTTTTTTTTTGCCCATCCACAATAATACCTTCATTATAATTGAAAAGAAAGTTCGACACCAAACAACCCCCTCTCGCCATATGTTTTCCATCCAGCCATTCACTCTGCTCCTTTACAATCTAATGCTGCATTTTTGTTGTAATATAAGTTTTCTGTCAATCTGATATTATTATCTTAACGCTTTTACTTTAATCAAGATTTCATCTTTTTTTTCTGAACTCGCTTTGTTTTACAGTAATATGTCTTCATCGCAGTACTTGTTTCCCTAAACCTTACATTGTAGAGATGCCTAGAAGGTTTTTTAATCAGAGGATAAAAGATTTGGATTATTTCATGACCTTGTTTCACTGGTGAACTGGTAATTAAGAATAATCCACCAGACCGTGCCAGGGACTGAAAGCTACTGCTGTATTATAGGAGACTGTGTAAACTTAGGTGTAGGAGAAGTAGCTAAATTTTGTGGTACAACGAGAGAACTAGATGCCCTAAGATTGATAGGAGAGGACATGAAATTGTTTTGAGTGATGCGTGCGCGTTTTTTGCGTTTAGGTGTGCAAGTAGTGGGTAACATTCAGGTTAGTGAATTAAGAACCGCCAACTGGATTTCAGAGATGTAGGAAGTTACCTGCAGCCTTTTTAATTAGAGACTGGGGAAATTACAAATTGTTCTTGCGATGTCACTCTGCAGTATTTAGTAAAGAGAAAATAACATATGATTTTTATTATGAAAAGGTCAAAATGGCAAGGAGAAAATCACCGAAAATGACTCGCCAGAGCATCTTAGTGACTGGGGTTGGATTTTGGAGGTATTGTATAATCTCCACTACTCCACCTGCAATAGTTTTTTTCCTGATAGCGATTAGAAGTAATTGATAATTTATTCGTGAACTGTCACCCTTCATTGTTTAATAAAAGGAGAGTGAGCCGTGATTATTATATTTTAAATGATATGAAAGTTATGAGGGTATTTCAAAGCTTGGTTGAGTCATTCACGTGGAAATGTTTGGAAGAAAGTAGTCAAAAGTGCACGCGAAGCTGGGGAGATGGTCGTTAAAGGGAAACAGGAATTTGAGTAATAAAACATCAGAGCCCATAAAGTTAGATGCACTGAGATTTGAGTAGCTGTGCGTCTTGAAATTTTTGCCACTTTGTCTAACTAGCCAGAAAAATTATTCGCTATTTGGTTTTAAAATATCGTATTTCTGTTTTGTGATTGCTCTTGTAATGAAGATAGTCTGAGACTTGTGTAGGCCAGTGGGGCTTTTGAATTTTGGCCACTTCTTCTAACAGGCTTGAAGAATTACTTTTTTTTTTTTTTTTTTTTAAAATATCGCACAGCTCTTATTGTTTTTCGTTGTTTTTATTTTTTAATTAGATAGGTTTTCTTTAATGTTTTCAACATTTTCTCTCTCTGCTCAGTGGAGTGAATATTACACGTAAACTTTCATAACATTAGTAACTAAATCAAATGTCATCAGTGAACCATTGGTCATGTTGAACGAAGTCGTTTTTGAACGAAGCTATTTTGAACGAAACATTAAGAGCGAATGATAATTTCGACGAAGGTTGGTTTTAAGCGATTACCATGAATGGCTATTAGCTTTATTGGCCGTTATGTTTTTTAAATCACTTATGCAAAGTTATTAGAAGAATTTTTAGTTAACAACTTGAATGGGCGTTGATGTTTTTCAAATCGCTTCTTTTTTTCGTCTTCTTACTTGGACATTTCAAACCAGTTATTTAGTTCTTAGCAGCATTCGAAGCTAACCCATCATGGATATTATAGTCCCCAATCGTGGTAAAAACAAAATAGCTTTTATAATGGTTTCATTTACAGAAACGACAATTATATGGCGTTGAGAAGTGAAAGGTTGCAAAGGACGGTGAAGTGCCGCATTGGAATACAAAGGGGATAGAAATTGCACTGAGAAAGGAGAACACTCGCATGCCCTGTTCAAGTCGGCGAAAAAAGGGTTAAAGAAAAAGTCTGCAAAGCTGCTGAAACAACACATGATCCACCAAGACGCATACTCCGAGATGCTATTGCTTGCCTACCAAACGAACTGGCAGCAAAGATTGGATCAGGGGCAAGATTGAAACGTATCGTATCTAGGAGGCGAAGAGCTACGGGAAGCTACCCTCCACCCCCTCCATCAGCTGCATCCATCGTTATCCCGGAATTCCTGCGGCCTACTTCCATGGGCGATAATTTCATTTTCCATGACAGTGGTGTAAATGATGAGAAAAGGGTTATAATTTTCGGCACTAATGAAAGTCTTCCCTGGCTTAGAGAATCGCCACTGGTTAGCTGACGGAACATTCAAAACAGCTCGAAGTTTTATTTTATTTTATTTTGTGTTTTTTACAAATTTTTACAGTGCATGCATCAGTAAAGGAAAGTGTAATACCTTGCATATGTTTTAATCAAGAATTCAGCAAATTGAAATTACCAGAGCCTTTGCTAGACCCTATCTCCGTTTTGATAAACATCAAGAAATGCAATAACACGAAATTACCTCAAGAAATGCAATAACACCCACATTCCCACGCTCAACCGTATCAGGATCTTTTTCCATTTAGGACAGAGCGCATGGGGAAAGATTACCAACGTGGGACTAAGAGAAAATATGTTCACGAAGAAAACGTTCGAACGTTAATCAAAATGATGACCTGCAGCATTTCTCCCTACAGATGATGATGTCTGACAGGGTTTCAGACGTACGTGGTTTGGAAAATTATGATGAAGATCTTGACATTATTTTCGATTATTTCGAAGATAATTATATCGGCCGTCCAGTGGCAAACAACCGTAGAAGAAGACTCAGTAGGATCTCCCGCGAACAAATAATGCCGTAGAAGGGTGGCACTGCTTTCCAAGGCAGTCTGTCTTGTAGTCACCGGCAGTTTGGTTCTTAATAGAGGCTTTAAGAAGGGAAGAGAGGCTACAAAGGACGAAATATTTGGGAATAATTTCAGGAGAACCCTCACAAAAAAAAAAAAAAGGAAATACGAGAACTTAGAAGAATTAAAAGCATTGTTGAATCAAGAGAAGATTTAGAAATGACCGATTATTTGAGACACCTTGCCTACAATATTACATTTTGAATGGTTATTCTTTCTAAAATTTGTTGTCTTTATTTCTGGAATAATTTTTTTTCATTTAAAACATTTTAAATTTTTTGTTCTTTTTACAGTAATAAAGGCATATTTATAGTATATTTTTGTTTCTATCAACTCTTTCTAGTATAGTTTTACTTCTATAAACTCTACTCAAAATGTCTAAAAAAAAAAAAGTTAGAGGTTCCCTAAAACTGACATCGCTCAATAGGGATCGCTTAAAATGCATATTTTATTATATGCTCAAAATGACTTTGCTTAACTTGACCTCGCTCAAACGACTGGACACGACGAAATACTTGTAAGAAATTTGGAACTAACTGCATCTGAAATGGCTGGATATTATGTAGAACAGGTAAAATTATTCGTAAACATGACTTAACTGGAAGTATTCCTTAAAATGAAGTGAAATCTATCTATTTACATTACGCAGCTTCACATAGTAATACTGTATATCAGGATGTTTGTTTTGAAACAGAATGTAAACTAGATTGACAGAAAATAAAAAGTTGAAAAAGTTAATTATTTTTTCTTGTTTATTTATTTATTATAAAGAATTATATGGGATGATGAGCAATTTTTTCGATAGGTGATTCACTTGATTAAATCGAAGGCTGAGAATGGTAAAATAAAACAGTGTAGCATATTTTGATAACTGTAAAATAGTTATTTGAGTTAGAATGTAAAATAACTTAGGGAAGTGTATATAGGAATTTTCGTAATTGCTCTTTGTATGGAAGCCGTTTCAAGCTTAGCCTTAGAGAATGCCGGTTCCAGTTGTGGTTTTTGGACACCTTAGGTCAGTGGTAAGGGAGAATTTGGTAAGAAGTTATTGGTTTATCAGTAAAGCGAATGGCCATGTTGCTGCTAAATAAATATTTGTAGGTTAATGGTCATCCTAATTCGAATAGAGTGAGGTGCATAGGCCAGTAAAAGGCGTCTCACTATTTTTTTAAATGGTACCGACAGGATGTAAGAGAATTTGATTAACATCGAAAAACATACTAAAATTACACACAAAATATAAACGCTGTCCTCTATTGAAGTCTTATTCGCTAAGAGAGCAACCAAAGTTATATTTCTCTTCCCATACCAAAAAAAAAAAAAAAAAAAAAAATCGTAGCGGAAAAATTACTTTTGCGTAAGCCTACTTCTCTAAGAGGATTAACCGCGTTCGCGCACGCATGGAGAGAGAGAGAGAGAGAGAGAGAGAGAGAGAGAGAGAGAGAGAGAGAGAGGAGAGAGGAAGGGAAAGGAAGAGAAGGGGAGGGATGTGAAAGGAGGGGTCGCATTTAGAAGACTACGTAAAATTCTTGGACTTATAAAGCTCGGTTAATTAGTATAGGTATGGCTTTAAAAATCGCTGTTAAAGAAAAAATCTTTAGAGGAGGAGGAACGGTTGGGGATGGTAGCACTTTTTTTTCCAGGGAGAGAGAGAGAGAGAGAGAGAGAGAGAGAGAGAGAGAGAGAGAGGTTATTTTAAAGGTATGTTGAACTGTAATCATAGTTTGCTTTCTAAACTATTTTATCTACACAGTATGGGGAAGAGGAATTGTAATGCAAAATTTCCGTTGCCTGACTTCTAATTTTAATTTTTACGACAGTCTACAAAAATCAGCAGTTACTACTTCTATTTTGCAAAGAGGAGGAGTCAGTCACCAAGCTATTTCATATTAATTTCTCCTGGATATTTCCAAAAACTAAGAAAATGTTTCTTTATGAAGCAAACATGCGGAAAAATTCATTTTGAAAATCAGGATTTCCAGAATACAGTAATTTGATTCTTAATATACAAGCATTGGGGAAAAAGATGTTATTAATTCCTTCCTAGTTTGCTTACGAGTGAGTGGTTTGCACCTGCCGATGCTCATCACTAAGAATGTGAATGCCTCAGCCTCAGTGTACATGGAGACAATATTCGAACTCCGTAGATAGTGCAGAGCTTGATGCCACAGTGGAATGTGAATTTTTAGTAGAGTAGCTCTGTCTAATAAACAGTTTGTGATAATGATAAACGTTGCCTATATATAATTTAGCAATTGTTCGTTATCGTAGATATATCTAGTTAAGGCGGAATAATTGTTTGTTGTTAACGGATGGGCACGACTGTGTTTTTCATGACACTGAACTCGTAGTGCTTTAATTCTGTGTATTTCGTGTAATGTAGTTTTGATAGACCTAAAGGGAATGGTAATCTGTTATGAGATCGTTCTTACCTTTTCTTTGCGGTCAAAATATGCGTCGTAGTGTCTAATTAGAGGAATCTTATTTCATCAGTTGCCATGAGGTTTGTGCTGGCCACCGGAAAAGGAAGTCGTCTCAAACGATAATAGCTTGAAGTCTGGAAATCTTGTTTTATGAAAAAAGTAAAGAAAAATTAACAGATTTGTATGGGATGGGCATTAATGTGCCAGGGAAATAAGATAGTTCTGTTTTCGGTCAGGTAGTCTTATCATCGATTGCATACTTTAAAATATATATATATATATTTTTTCAAGTTTTGTAAAGTTAGTATTTTTGATTCCTCACTTGGCTGATCCAAAGGTTCATACCAGGCCTCTCGATCCCTTTTAACCAACTCCCAACTTATTTGAATACCTCATTTATGGCTTTGAGAAATTGTTACATCTTATAGACACGTATTTTAGGTATTCTCTGATCTTGGTTGTTGCGGCGCCAGATTACAAAAACAGTAAATCACACCTGGCCATTAGTTTGTCTTTCTTGAATTTTATCACAGATCTGCGTGTACAACACCTTTGCTCAATGAAAGTTTTAAGAGATAAAATTATTAAATGCGCTGTCAGTGAACTCTTTTTCAATGTATACATCTTTAAGTATTTTATATGAATAATGTATAGTTGCTATGCACAATACCATTCAAACATGAAAACAGAAAACATTTAAAATTCCAAATAATATAGCTTTGAAAAAATATATATATGAATGATATACAATCAGAGTTAGATAAAAGGAAGAGTGCTCCTTTGTCTGCATTTATTCTGCAAGAAATCTTTGTCTTTCTTAGTACTGGATGGGACTGCCTAATATGTACCCGACAACTGTCAATAAATCAATGAATTAAGTTCCTTGTTATGGTGGGGTACATGTACCCGGGGTTAAGAACCAGAACTAAGTAACATAACGCATTTTATTATTAACTTGGCCACGCCAGCTGTTTGCTGTGGTGTGTACTGGTTCTCTCTCACACGTTCACACGCACGTATGTATGTATGTATGTATGTAAGTATATGTAGTGGATAGTAGATGAACACACTTTAGTATACAGGTGTGTTGTATGTGTTCTTGCGCATGCTTCTAAGTTCGCACACATACACATATATATATATATATATATATATATATATATATATATATATATATATATATATAAAATATATATATATATATATATATATATATATATATATGTATATATATATATACACACATATATATATATATATATATATATATATATATATATATATATATATATATATATATATATATATATATATATATATATATATATATATATATATATACTGTATAGTGTGTATGCGAACTTGAAAGCAGGCGCACGAACACATACAATACACACCTATATACTAAATGTGTTCATCTACTATCTACTACACATACATACGTGTGTATGTATGTGTGAGAGAACCAGTACATATATATATATATATATATATATATATATATATATATATAAAAGTATGTATGTATGCATGTTTGTATGTTTATATAGACTTATTTGTGTATGTGAGTGCAGCAGATTGTAGATGAACACACTTCATTATGTAAGTGTATGTTCGTTAGTATGCTTGTACGTTCACAGACATAATTTGAACATGCATTTGTGTACGCAATTATATAGTTACTTGTCATCAAAAAGTGAAGAATACGGTATACGCACATATTTATAACAAGTTTTTTTCAAGCATGTGTAAGTATGATGAGGAGTTAGTGAAGACTATGAAGTGCTGAAAATGATTCATTTGCGCGCGAGAATCTTTTACATTCTTCGCATAGGTAATACAGACACTTGGGTCAAGGTAACCTGGGTCATACCGGGTGTTGCATTGCACTCTCTTAGTAGGTTTTAATTAATTTGGCATCAGTAAGCGTAAGTAACTTTGGCATCGCTATATTTGGCATATATATTTGCGTATCTCGTATGGGAAGAAATAGATTCATTGTTAAGGAGATTTAATATAATTGGACAGAAGTTCTGTATACATTGGATTTTCGTAACATTTCCTATGCTCTTGAAGATCTCTGTTTTTGAATGGTTATAGATGAACAGTTTAAAGATATTTTTCATAAAGTAATATTCATTTAAAAGCGCTGCGATAATGTCGTCTTAGAACCAGATGTAATGCTTTTAACAATTTTTGGACGGCATATTAGAATTGCTACTCTAATAAAACAATCTATCCTCTGTGGATTTGAAGTACCGTTAAACAAATCTAACGGGATATATTGCGCTAAGTTGGAAAGATACACATTTTCACAAGTGAAAATGGTTTGAATCGGGCTATTGCGAAAGTAAGCAGCAGTTGCAAATTTTCAAATACATTAATCTGCTGTAATGTTTTGATCAAGTCCTTTTTTACGATTATCATCTCTTGCAACAAGTTGAAGCTGACATGAAGGCTGCGTAAATAAGTGCGGATTAATTAGATTTCTGTATTATCAGGAGTTTGAAGCTGATCATACTCAAACATTGCTGCATTGACTCGTGTCAACCTTCTTTCGATACCCTTTCCTCTTATGACGTAATTGGTTGTATCTCGTACCACTGCACATTCAGGTTATTAGTTTAGGACCACAGTCGCTGAAGGTGGCTACGAACGAAGACAGATCACTTATGTATACACACAAATATAATACATAACTGTGCACATGAATATTTATATTATTTGTAATACCTTTTGCAATGATTCTGAAATTGATTATAGTAAGTTTGAATTGCTAATACGCAAGATTTTATCAGCAAATATTAATTTAGCTTAACTGTAAATCCGACCTCTGCTAATGTTGCATATTTTTCAAATAAATAATTAGAAAGTGTTTTAATCTACTGGATAAGCGCACTGAGAGGGAAATGGTGTTTGTAATGAGATAAATAGGTAATTTCATAAGCAAATTTTACCTTAGCTTTACTAAATCTGGCCTCTGCTAATGTTGCATATTTTCTAATGAATAATTAGAAAGTATTTTAATCTATGGGTTAAGCACACAGAGAGAGGGAAATGGCGTTTGTAAAGAGAGAGAGAGAGAGAGAGAGAGAGGGTGGGGGTTCCTGGGGGATGGGGCATGTGCAATGGTAGAAAATGTGACAAGAGCGAGCGAAGAGCGCGAGTGACTGATAGTGAGGAGCCAAATGGTAGTGGAGCCTCCCCACCCAAACCAGGCATCCGCCCCAGCACACCTAATCTAGCGTCTCTATAGCAACAGGTCGCACAGGCAAGGGAGTCCGATACAACCAGACTACTACGCCATTACCTTTCTACTTTTCCGCCTTCGTTTTTCTTCTGTGCCTCAATCCGGACATGTTTGGAAGACAACTCACATTCTCTAGCGCTTAAAATTTTAATCTAAAACAAAAAATTCAAAGGCAAAATTGTTCCTGAAGCTGGAGTTCCCCATTAATAATAACGATCAAATTTATTTGTTTACATTTTCTCCTATTCAAGGTATTG
Source organism: Macrobrachium rosenbergii (assembly GCF_040412425.1). Lineage (NCBI taxonomy): Eukaryota > Metazoa > Arthropoda > Malacostraca > Decapoda > Palaemonidae > Macrobrachium > Macrobrachium rosenbergii. Next base: position 57,029,886 of record NC_089741.1, read on the forward strand.
TAGGTATACCAACTGATAATACGTTGTAGGTGTACTAAGTGATAATACATGGAATGCGACTTTATAGATAATATCATGTATGCACTAATTTTTTAAAGGACATTTTCCAAGAACTAAGTCCCTAATACTGTAATCGATAGTACATCAACAGGACACCAACATCAATTACAGTAATAAGAACTTTACACCGAAGCGCTACTCCGATTTATTACCAAGTCGTGGACAAAGAACAAGGTTTATCGTGTTTATTCAAGGAACATAAGCGTGCTAAGATCATGTGTGAATTTTCTTAAGCCATTCATGAATGAGCAGAATATTACCCGAATACAAGTATTTACGTGATACGCTGTGAACACAAGTATATATATATACACATACATACTTACATTTTATATATACATATACGTACGTATATGTATATATAAAATTAATTCGATGCCCAGGTGTCTGACCTGTGTGGTATGTACTGTATGAAACTGCCAAAATTGTAGATAAATCCGGTAGGGATGTTCCATTTACGACTAAGTTCAGTGTGAACTTTGTCTTTTATTTAATTTCATTTTTGTTTTTATTTATCTTTTTATATTCAGGGATACTTCCTCCACTGTTAGGGAATTATGTATAGATGTCTTAAAACCTAAAGTAATTCAGCGTGTTTCAGCAATAATTCGCTATAATGTACGAATAGATTTTCTTTGTTTAGAAATACAAGGTTTGTAATTATCAAAATTATCCTATTTTATATAAGCAAAAGAAATAACATTCTGCTTGGTTTATGTTTTTAAAGTATATATTTTTCGGTTTCATGGGGGCACATTTATCGTAGTTGGTTTGACATGCAAAACGTGCGCGCTGGTTTATATGCGGGGCAGTAAGAAATAATTAAATTCGAAGTATGAATTTAGTCATAGGAATTATTCTGCAGTTCAGAAGAGCACAGATTTAGAACTAGCTTTAATCGGAGTACTTTTTGTGAACTTTTCCTAGATTACCCTTCTAAATAGTTCAAATACTGTTTGTAATTCCACATATTTTTTCATGTCTTTTTACTCTAGAGGTGTTGCATAATAAATGCAGCTTGAATTTTCCACGAACGCCGGAGCGGAATTCCCATTTTCGTAAGAGTCCACGATATGTTCCTCACCAGGACACCGACTTCTTCCGGAATTTTAAAATCGTGTCCTGAATAGCAATGCCTGTTGAAGCGTTTACGATTTTACAAGTCTCTTTTCAGAGCTTGGGCTTTAGCTTAGGTACTGATTTTATTTATCTATTTATTTATTTATTTTCATTTGAGGTGTATTGAATCAAATATATGAGGAACTTATGTTGTACATTCCCATTGTTTCACATTTTATTTAAAGTAGACTATTTTTTTAAAGCTTGTTAATGTTCTTTTTTTCAAAATAATTTCTTATAAATATATCCCCTTTGTTTAACACAGCCCCTCAATACAGTTCTCCTTATATTTATAAAGAAATTTGTTTGATCAGTTGCTCTTGCTCTGTGCTTTCGCTCCATAATCTTAACATTCCCTTTTATAATGCAATAATTTTGTCTTTGTCCCAAAACACTGAACATTTCCCAAGTGAATCCTTTGCTTGTTTGGCTCGGAAGTGAGTAGATAATTTGTGTATGGAGAGATTGTTTGAATTTTATTTTCATTTGTTTCATCATAAAATGCAAGAGCATATTATAATTTTCCAAGTGTCAAGTGTGCAAATATTAAGAAACTAAGCAAAAACGCAAATATTTAGACTGCTACAAGTCCTCCGTTCTGGCCCAATTTTAGTAAGACCATATTCTAACGAACAGTTATTAGATCCAGCACTACAGATCATTAATAGCATCATACAACCATTTATATATACTTGTCAAATTTAATTCTTTGTTGTAGAGATTAAGACTTGAATCCTCATTCAGTTCAAGAGCTGCATTAAAGCTAGTATTAATCAGGCCCCATGATACTGCGTTAAAGTAGAAGAATAATTGGCTTTCTTGATGGCAAATTTTGTGAAGACTAATTTAAATCTCGGAATGACCACCTGAAAATTAGATTAATCAGACCAGAATATTGGTAACTGGTTTGACTCGTCACGCACAGGGGGACCCATTCTTGGATAAATCTTTCAACTGTGGCATTCTTGGCTGATTGTTGGGGTTTCAAGTGTTGTTATTTTTTAGTCTTTGGATATATAGTTCCTGGAATAAACGGTTCCTCCCGGGCGTGAGTTCCTGTTAAGGAAATTTGTTAGCTGTACAGTTTAATACAAGTAGCATATTTAGAAGCTTCTGACAGACCAAAGTCCTTTGATACATTTATCATTTAGTTCTGAATCATGGATAAATTCTTTTTCAGAAGACGTATGCTGCTTAATAGCAACTTCAAATTGTTAAGCAATTTCTTACCATGTTGATTCTCTCCTTCCCCCATACCCTGCTCTTCACAACGTATCGTACAAATGCCATCGCTTATCTCATGTTCCAAGGCCCTACTGTAACACTTCTGCCACGCCAGTAATCAGGTTTTTTTTTGGGGGGGGGGGCGCTACTCAAGCATCCTTTTCATACATTAGTTTATATACCAAATCCACGTTGATGTCCTCTGATCACCTTTCCACCTGTGTTAATTATCATCTGGACAGTTTTATATTTTTCTCGTTTTGTATCCACGATACTCACGCTTGTAGTCTTTTCTTTATTGTGCTTTAAATGTGCTAATTCATATCGCATCAGCTTCAGGTGTTTTATTTTGGGGGGTGTGAGGTTATTCTTTTTTCACTGTTCTTTTTATGGTTTATAGGACACTGGAACCAATTATTTTATTGTATTTTAGTTAATACATGAATAGGAAAACCTGTTTGGAGAGCCTTTAGTAAGAGGAGATGATTAATTGCAGTTTAAACAAAAGTGTTTTCACTGCTCTTTGTTTGAAACTGTGAAAAACAAAACAGCAGACGATGAGGGGAAAACAACAGACACTTAGGGAATTAAATTGTTATCTTAAGCTTTTCCAAACCAGTTAAGTTGTTAGTAGAATAATGAATGTATAAATACTTCCTACCGAAAGTTCTATGTATCCTGTTATAACGTCAGAGAGGAAAACAAAGGGTTTGAGAACTATATTAGCACGTTGTATAAAAGCGAAAGGTGGTTTGAATTCAGACTGCACAAAGAAACCGAACATCTAATAAACATCGTAACAACAAGCTGCAAGAGAAGCTGCAAGAGTTTAGGAGAAATCAGTAGTCATTAGTAACTAAAGAAAGGACTTTTAGAAGAGTACGTTTCAAAGGTGTTATTCAGCAAATGAAAAAGGGACTTCATTGGTCAGTCAGCTTTAATTCAAACATATGACTTACCTGAGGCATCTTACCAATATTTTGCTAATAATACATTTATCAAGCCTAAAACTTATTTAAAAGTAAAAAAAAAGCAAGATTTAAAAAAAAATACATTGTAACAGTGTTAAATTAATATGAGGGTACATAAATGCAAAAATTAATAATCTCAGATCGAAAGTAGATGATTTACGATTTCACACATAAATCGATGTCCATTAAACCTGAACAAAAGTTTGGCATTGCTGTACAAAATTTCAAATCACTGTGTACTGTTGAGTTGCTGCGGTCAACAAAATATGTTTCGAATCAGTGGAATTTCGGTTTTTCAACGATAATCTCATTAAGAAAAATTTTAAGTTCCTCGATCTAATTTGCCGTTTTAATGGCGTTGGTATTCTGCTCTTCCTAAGTCGTTCTCAGGTATTTTCGGAGGTACGTTGCCACAAAATTTTGAACTCTCACAGTATATTTTTCCCAATAATCGAGTTTAATCGAGTTGAAATGACAGTATGCAGATCCTGCTGTGTGTTTTACAACATTCATTTTGAATATACAAATGCCATCAGCTTGAGACTTTTGAGGCTGGAAAACCCCCCGCGCCGTCTTTTATATTATTGGTATTTTAGTTCGCAAGTTATTTTCTTGAAAGTGTAGTATGCTAATTCTTCAGTGATATCTCTGTGCCAGAATTACTACGGAGGCAGTATGAGTATATCCAGAGACTTTTATGTTCTTGATTATAAATCATATCATGCACTAGACTTTGGATTCGCTGGGAGGTGTCTATCCGGAAGCATTATAATTCAGCTCATAACAGCGCCCTTTTGCACCAGACCCTCATCAAAGCCACTCGAGATCATTGGCACAGCACCTGACCACCTTCGGTGACGTGTCCTCGATTCTCTCCACGTTATTCTGCAACGCCTTTCCCTGAACGTTTCACAAGAGTATCTTATCCCAACCAAGAGAGACTCTCCGTCAGAGATTAACCCCCTCCCTTTACTGAATGAGATGCCTGAGAGGCTGATGTATAAGTAGCGAAACAAACACTCCCCTACATCCTCCCTTCTACGACGCAGCGTAGACTATAAGAAAAGCCATCCATTCTTCACTGGATCCTGGCCTAACTAGTAAGAAAGGTCGACCAACCGGGAGTGAGGACTACCCTAACCCACTGAGATTAACTTTACCGCATGAGGAGAGGAATGTTACAAGGAGCACTGAAACCTTTTTTTAAAAGATTTTTGCAGCTGGTGTGGCAATCGATTTCATTTATTATCTCATTTTCATTCATGAATTGGGGGTGCGTGAATTAAAGCGTTTATAGCAATTTTAAGCAACTTTAGAGAGAAAAAAGTGAAAAACGGAAATATATGCAAACAAATCGCACCGTAGAAATCTTGTTGTTAGCCGCTACTGGAACCAATAAACCGACCGGTCAACATTTAAGGCAGCAGCGGCCACAAAATAATCTCGTGGCAGAATCGGACGTTCTTCCACCTAAATTTTCTGTAATTTATGAGTCCCTTGTTCCCTTTCTAAGAAGGTTCCCCATAGGCATTGCTTCACCTTCTTCCAATTTCATTCACGAGTGATCGTAGCAGTAGGGAAGCTGGAAAGTTTGGTGCCCGTAAATACACCGCTAAAACTTTCGTAAATAGATTTTAGGGTGACATGACTATCTCTGGCCGACGCTCAGCGTCGCGGGTGACACTGGTACAAGAATTGACGGGCTCCTGGAAAAAGGTTGAGAAGCGTCTCTGCCGACACTTCCGTAATGGTATTAGAATTACATATATTGTTGACATTATTTATTATGTTACCCTTGATGATAACACCCTGAATTTTCTCGCATCCTTGGTAAGCGTATGATAGCTGTATTCCCGTGGACTTTTTTTTTATATTAGAGTCTTACCTGTTCTGTTATCACTTTTGAAAACACGAATTCATCATCATGTATATTGTATAAATGTGGGGTTTGCTGACGTGTGAACTATCATATTGTCATAGATTTCTTTATTGATGGATGTACGTTTTCTCTGTTAACTCAGCACTGACAATTATTGCAGTTTAATAGGTAATTTTTTATATAAAGTTTAAACTCATAACGAGTTCGTAATATAATTTTTTTAATGTTACTTAAAATTGAATTGTGGTCATCAGCAATTGCGGTAAAGGCTTGTAGATTTTCGAGCATTCAGAATCAGTTAACGTATCGAAGAGGATATACTTGGAATCAATAACTGTTATTAAATCCTGAACAAAATATGAAAAGCATTTGTTCAGGTTTGTTGTAGAAGGTTTATTCACTTACATATACGAGTAAGAGGAAACAATAGCTTGTTTAGAGTGGTCTTAACCAATAGAGCCAAACATTTGAGTTATGAATAGCAATGATTCCGTATAATGTGAAATAACCGTGAATAGAAAGGATGCTGTATTATGTGAAGTAAATGTTAATACTCTTTATTACTTATTGCAGTATTCTTCATAAAAACAATGACTGGTCCATTGCATTTCACAGGTAATTGACTGCAACATTACTTTCCCAAATTTTGGTTTTCCGTGAAAGGAAACTATTGAGATAGCTATTTGTCTGCTCGTCCACACTTCTTCTGTCCGCCCTCAGATCTTAAAAACTAGTGGGCTAGAGGGCTGTAAATTGGTATGTTGATCATCCACCGTCCAATCATCAAACATGCCAAATTGCAACCCTCTAGCCTCAGTAGTTATTTTATTTAAGGTTAAAGTTGGCCATGATCGTGCGTCTGGCACTGCGATAGGTACCAACAACACATGTCACCTTTGGGCTGTGGCTGAAAGTTTCATCGCCTGCGGCCGAGAGTTTCATAGGCCGTGGCTGGGAGTTGCATACAGCATTATACGCTGTACAGAAAACTCGATTGTGCCGAAGAAACTTAATATTGATTTTGAAAATTAAATTCATTACCCAGAACATCGCTAGTCTGATAATCGATATAAACAATTAGATTGTATCATACATGTAGAATCTTTTGTACTCTATAATGGAGAGAATGACCCTGACCTGATTTGTCAGTCGTGGGACACAATTATTATATTTTCTAGAATCTTTGAAGTCACTGGGTCATTATTAGCACACAATTTGCTAAATTTAAAGGCAGTTGTAGTCTTTGAAGAAGTGGACAGAGTGCCTGTAGAAAAAGCTACCTGTGATGAATACAGTATATATATTTGCAAACATTTTTTAAGTAGACAACGCCAAGCTAAGTTAGGTTAATTATTGAAAACCTCAGAAGTTGAATACGTAATTCGAGTAATTACTGTGGTGAAATATTTAACATTTTCAGGCTAATAGTGTTAGACTAGTGAGTTAGAGAAGATCTGAGAGACAAGCAATTGTCAGAGGTCGATGTGTTTGTGCCCTAGTCAGGTGGAAGAAAGCTGTCAGAAACATCGACCCCACGTACAAGTGGGAAAAGATGCAGAGAAAGAAGAAGTGTTTACTAGAGAGCCTCTGAAATTGTTGTAGTTTTCCATAATATGCACTTTATAGGTATGTGAAAGGTTGATTTAGAAACCTTATCGCTTTGTTGGAATAGGGGAAATAGCTCTTTTGTTTCCTGATGGTTGAAGTATTTAAAGTGCTGTACATAAATTGAATGGTGTAGAAATGAAACTACAATGAATAATTCATACTTTGCTGCAATGTGGTGAAATATTTTTAATAATTAAGATGTAGAATACAACATGGACTTTTTTTAAATTAAGATATTGGAGTGCAACATGGTTTTTTATTAATTAAGATATTAGAGTACAACATGGACTTTTTTAAAAATTAAGATATTAGAATACAACATGGGCTTTTTTTTAAATTAAGATATTAGAATGCAACATGGACTTTTTTCAAAAGTTAAGATATTAGAAAACAACATGGACTTTTATACAACATTAAGATATTAGAGAACAACATGGACTTTAAAAAATTGAGATATTAGAAAACAACATGGACTTTTTTGTAAAAATTAAGATATTAGAATACAACATGGGCTTTTTTTAAAAATTAAGATATTAGAATACATCATGGCCTTTTTTAAAAATTATATTAGGATACATGGACTTTTTTTTTTTTTTTCAAAAATTAAGATATTAGAATACAATGTGGACTTTTTTAAAAATTAAGATATTAGAATACAACATGGACTTTTTAAAAATATTAAGGTATTAGTGTACAACATGGGATTTTTTTTTAAAGATTAAGATATTAGAATACAACATGTACTTTTTTAAAAATTAAGATATTAGAATACAACGTGGACTTTTTTAAAAACTAATATATTAAAAAACAACATGGACTTTTTTAAAAATTAAGATATTAGAATACATGGACTTTAAAAAAAAAAAATAAGATATTAGAAAACAACATGGACTTTTTAAAAAAAATTAGGATAGTAGAAAAGAACGTGAACTTTTTTTTAAAAATTAAGATATTAGAATACAATATGGACGTTTTTTGATGATTAAGATATTAGAATACAACATTGGACTCTTTTAAAATTAAGATATTAGAATACAACATGGACTTGAGCTTTCTTACATAATTGCATGTATAAGCTTTCATTCTGAATAGTATGAAAGGTGCTTATGAAAAAGGCTGATAATTGTCCCACCATCAAACCAGGAATTTCATTGTTTTTCTCTTGAGGAAAGGAGGTTATCCCAGTTTAAATCAACGTACGAGATTTTCTTAAACAGTGTAACAAAACATTTCCTTAATTACTGATCATAAGTACCTTAATAATCATCATTTTGTACTATCAAATGACATTTTAATTATTGTATCGTTTTGTTTCAGGTAAGTGTGATGCTGCGCCCTTTTGCTAGATTGAAGTATTAGCTGAGGTACTTTATGATAAGAATTTAGGAGGTAAGGCACATGTACGGGGCCATATATAATCCCTTCACATGGACGTTAATATGTATACTTTATTAACTTTTTTGTCAGGAAATAACGCATAATTCTAGTTAATGACTGGAGTTCTTTGGTTGTTGCCGTTTCTCTGTTTACAAAAGAATTGCTGAGGCTCGGTCTAATGGGTGTAGGATTGAAGCTAAAAAAATGTAAAATACTATTTATATGGGAAGGATTCTAGTTTCTCATGCATTATAAAGCATAAGTAAGCAGGCATATACTTCACTTCGACATTGACATGTCTGCTCTGTAGATTCTGTTATTGGGAAACATTACCTGATTCTTGTGCCGTTTCTTGATTATTGACGTTGCCCTAGATACTTTTTCAAAATTTCTCTTGCATTTACAAAATCAACACCAGTCCCTCTGATTGCTCATATTTTAACAAAATAACTACACGTACAAAGCAATTCTTTCTCATTCACGTTTCAACACTTGATATAAGTCTGAAATATATATCAGCTGGTTTAAGTCACATATTCATCTTCATTCTGCTTTGTGGGACAGCTAAGAATGACTGATTTGCATTTTGTAATAAAAGCACCAAACATTGTACACTGCTAGTTAAAGGTATTGAAACAAATTTCACATCGGGCGGTCATGACTTTGCAGCATGTTCCTTCTTGCATCTGCCAGCAGCAACGGTTTCTAGATCATTTTTCTTCTCGGCAATGGATATAACATGATCTGTAAGACTTGTCTTTCAAAACATAAGTATTTTTATGATGAAAAATTTAAATTGGAAGTTTAGCATTAACCAGAAGCTTCCTTTTATCTTGTATGTAAAAACTCTGCAGCAATAACAGTCAGTCCTGCAATGTAGGTGTCAATACATCAATGACCAGCACAGAGTCAGAGGGGCATGGTGACCCTTACATTATCCATTGAAAGGGGACTGCTATGCCTGTAGACACAAAGATCATGAAGAATAGCTATCATATGAATAGAAAGTTTTAATAGAGTGTATATGGAAACACAGTCAGGGAACACTGGTGACAAGGCTTGTATGAAACTCAGTTCTGTTCAGTTCCAATCTTCCAAATTTGAATTGTGGTAATAAGAAAATGTTTGATTTGATATAAAGATCATCCAAATCAGATTTTGACCATCTTTTAAAAATTACAAGTTTTTTGCAGCCGGCCTGAATTTTGGCGCACATCACGGCAAGCTAAATAGACATCATATAATTCCTCATGTAGCAGGTATATCCTTGCTTTTAACAACGAGAACCTTCTGATGACGCTTCATATGAAAAAGTCACTAAATATTAAACACGTTACTAGTAATGCACGTTTACCAAATGACACAGTAATATTTATCAAGGGATAATAATAAGTTGAAAAACATTGTGGAGTTGCCAGAAGTCTCCTGAGCTTAGCGTGCTGTGAACCGAAGTTCACGAAGTCAGCTGTTCCAGTAGTACCCGGCATCTTGAATTTTCAGTGACTTGATTAAACATGCAAATGACAATTTGCATGATAAATGAGTTTAACCGTGCCCCCAATATCGTATAGCATCACTGATATGAAAATTGATCTGAAAACATTTGTATCTGGGAGCCATTTTGTTCCCGTGAGGAAAATATTGAAAACTCATGAAATTTTTTTTTTTATATAGTATCTTAGGCTACAAGTTTCCTGCGTTTGGATCTTTTATCGCAAAATGCAAAATTCTCTTGTTTGTTTTCAGCAGAGCTGCCCCATTAACTAGATAATTTCGTCAAGCACGTTTTGAAATGTTTCATGAAATATAATGGAGGCCAGTAACATAATATAGGTTACAAGGGATTCAGGCTATTAAGCTGCTTCAGAATATTGCGCAGAATAAAAATACAGTATTTTAAGTTCCAGGAAGACTGATAATTAAGACAATTAGATTTGATGATATATAAATGTGCTAAATTAAAAGAACACTTTCGCCTATATTCATGAGAATTTTCGCCTACATTACGAAAACTGAATATTCAGTTTTTAGCAGAGAGCGAAATACTCACGTTTGCATGAGGCACATGAAACGGTGGCATGAAGTGGTTTTATCAATCGTAAAAGTTTAAAAGTAGTTTCAAAATAATTCGATGCTTTCTGAGTATATTTTTATGCTTTTAGTGATTTTGCAGATGAACGCGCGGCAGAGACCAGAATTTCTCATATTTTATCGTTTTTTTTTTTACGCATTCATCGACATTTGAGGAAACATTACAACACATTTCAAGCGAATACTAAGTCCTGTAATTATTAACGTGCAGTGTATTTGAATACTGAATAATACAAGACTAATTCTGCATTTTGAATAATTGAAAAGGGAAGATAAAGCGTGAGTGGCAGCATTAAAGTACTAATTATCACATATAACATTTTACTGTATAATGGATATGCCATTAATTTGAATAATAATTGTGGTATTTAATTTGTGCATGTTATCTCTTGAATGCGGGCTGATATTCCGTTAGATAATTGTAGTATAGGATATATGCATAATGCCAATGATAAATGCCGAAACATTAATTTCCTTTTGCTTCCATTCCGTAAATTTAGGTGAAGCATTTGACATTTCTTTCTTGCTTTCTAAATATTGAGTATGAAGCCAATGTTTCTTCTTTCGTTGTTAATGGGTTCGAAAGTGTTTACATTTATTTCTAGAAAATGAGCACAAACTATAATGGGACAAGCAAAAAATTCAGGATGGGACACTCAAGGCACTATATGTCCAATGTGTAGGACGGGGACTTTGGAAACTATAAAGGAGAGAAAAATATAGGGCTTAGCTCCGAAGGAAGCGACAGACCTGTCTCCTTGAAAGCTGGAAGATTATAAGAGTCAGGGAAAACTGGAAGCAAAGTCAGGTCGAATATCCGAAACCGAGAATGGGGGTTACGCGCATATCGATCAGGAGTGACTGACATTGAAACTAAGGTTGTTTGCTTAGTATCAAGCGGAAAGTGTCATAAATCGTAACTTTAGGGACTAATGACCGCAAAGAAATCTGCAACCAGATTCTTGAGGGGATTGTAAAAAGAACGATTTTGCACCATTGTCGCGGTTGGAATTGTAAGTTTTTTACTTTCTCTTTTGTCACGGGTCTACTTGGTATTGTGATTGCTGATTGTATTGTCTCTTATCTTATGTTTGACTTCTTCAAGGTCAAATTTAACAACCTTTGGCAAGTAGTTTACATGTTTATAGATACACACACATATACAAATATATATATATATATATATATATATATATATATATATATATATATATATATATATATATATATATATACATACATACATACATACACACACACACACACACACACACACACACCATGTACACACGGTTTTGTTCGCGTGTGCGTGTGTGGATAACAGCAGTGAATAACAAGTCCACAGTAAATCCTGAAGAACGCAGAAAAGGCTTACAACGACAAGTAGACGCAAGAAAAAGGCAATTTACTTATGATCATTGCTTTTGTTTTTTAATTTATGGGATTTCTTGTTGCATTTTCTCACACCGGCTAGAGTCACGAGATCGATCTCTGTTTAGTTCCGTGTTATGAAAGTCCTGTGTGCTTTTGTTTACCTGATCTTTAACAAGGGCATGATAGTTAATCGACTATTGTAGGTTACTGCCATAGTGGAGAGGGCCATGGAGAAACAACCTCATCCCAAAAGGACTTGCTGATAACCAGAAAGCTTAATAAGTCTTGAGCCACCATATTTAAACAGAAAAACGGCATTAAATATATATATATATATATATATATATATATATATATATATATATATATATATATATATATATATATATATATATATACGTATGTATATAAATACATAAATAAACGTGTATCTATATATATATATATATATATATATATATATATATATATATATATATATATATATATATATATATATATATATATTATATTATTTTCAACCTAGATATTTTTCTAATTATATATTTTAGCGCTACTTATGAATAACAAATTTGTTCATGGCAAGAATTAGTTCAGTCCCTATGTTTTGATACTAGAAATTGAAGGGAAAAGCTAACAAGATCCTAAATAAAGCCTCGTTCTCTTCAGTCCAAATCTGCATGGAACTAATACCAACAGTGCATGCGCGTGTGTGTGCGCGCGCGCCCCCGACCTCGTGTCGCCGTAGCTTGGAGAGACAAATTTTGTCTGGCATTCAGGAACGGTATTCAAATACCGATCTATTGTGGACTGAATTTCACAATTCCGAAATAACAAAGAGAGCGAACCATGTTGACGTATATATCAATGTCGGACATTCAGGGCTAGAAGGGGGTTGGAGTTAGGACCGGGTGGGAATCCCAAGGACTCTCCGTCCTGCTGGGAGGCCCAAGGACACGTAGGAGTGTCATGTATTGTGACTTCAGGAAAATGCAATGATGGGCGGGAGAATGGAGGCGCCTCTTGGTGAACCCCAAGGATGGGTCCTTGAGGGAAATTTCATTTCCGTGCACGAAAAAGCTCTTGTTCCCTCAAATATTTTTATGGGAGATGGTGAATAGTTTTTTCTTCTCGAACAATGAAAAATGGAAAGCAGTTTTAATGCATATAATCTTAAAACTGATTAAATACTACCATTTTTATTTTGAATTGGGTTAGGTCTTTTATACTTATACAGTGATCATTGAAGGTTAATAATAGTAATAACAATTTAATAAAACGATAACATGCCCGCCAGTTCGGAGTGAGGAAATAATTTCCGAATCCACTTGACCACTTACCTCATGGTGTTTTCCTTTGGTGGTATTTTTAAGACACGACGTTATAAATTGTATTAAAAAAAAATTCATTTTGCTCACCAACCTTGTGTTCAAAGTTTTCTCCGTATTTTGTCTAGTATACATTTTTCAGTTTTCAGTTTTAATGTCAGAGAGTTCCAGACTTCATTCCGTTCTGAAGATCCCATGAATACGAGAGGAAGAAGAATTGTATCTCGTATTGAAATTGTGTCTGGTAAAATTAATGACTGGAAGCAGGAAATACTATTGTAGCGAGGAACTGCTCGCCTTCTCATTCAGGTGCGTTGCATCAACCCTGAATACTTCTTATCTAAAAGATTTATTTCGCAGCGGTTCTCGGTTTAAGAAAAAAAAAAATTCTTTGTTGGTTTAGGCCTTTTCTCGAATTTCAGATTTTTAAGTTTTTGGCAATATTCGTCTTAGCCAATTTCGTTCAAAGTCCAGATAGAAAGCAGTCTTTTTATAGTTAACATTCATAACTTATTGGGACTGGGATGGTTGATTTATCAGGGTAATAAAACTGATATAAAATTCGTCTAGATATTAACGCTGAAGTGAATAGAGCAGTTTTATCATTATAGTAAATAAATGAATAATGCAAAGATAAAAACTGTTCATGTAGCGCTTTGGTTTTGTTTTTTGAGTATGTAAGTTATTGAACTGTATACACAGACTCCGCACACAAATTAAATCGACATGGCCATTGGAAAAATTCACTGAAACAAGGTCATTGCGATATAGCCTATTAATTGTGAATGCCAGTGGCGGTGTGTTAATTTCCTTCTAAGAAGTCGATTTTGCCTTAAATGTCAGGTTTTTGTTATAAGGCCTGAACTTTATATATAAAGCTTTCAGATATCTACGTGGTGTTTTTAACCTCCCTTACATTTAAGAGGTACTTTCTGTGTTATTGGAAGGTAGGAAGAACAGCTTCACACTGTAACCAACCTTTTTGCTGTCAATTTCCATTTCAACGCTGAATGACACCAGAGGTCCCAGCGCTTGGCTTTTGGCCCAAATTCTTTATTCTGTTCCGATCCGTTAAAAAATGATACTGATGAAGAGGTTTCCTTTGCCGTTTAAAGCAATTAACATCATTAAATGCCCCAGACAGCTTTTACGTAGGCTAGAGGTTTTAACACTGACCATTCCTTCAAAAATAGCAATATCGCTTGATGCATACTCTATTCCAGTGTCGCTAATACATCAAAAGATTAATAAAGTCTTTGCTGCGTTCTAATTGCATATAAAATCAAAGGTGATACCTCACTTTGAATCCGGGAGATTATTTCTTCTAGAAGACCCAAAGCGATCAAGCGCATCACTAGAGTTCAAATCAGCTTACGATTTATTCCAGTCAGATTTCTGTTTTCCAAAGGATTCTGCAGGAAGTATTATGGGTATCACGTCGGTTTCCTCTCTATATTTTCTTCGTGGTCTCCGTAACTTAAATCCGTCGGTCAAGAAAATGGAAAGACTCTCTCTCTCTCTCTCTCTCTCTCTCTCTCTCTCTCTCTCTCTCTCTCTCTCTCTCTCTCTCTCTCTCTCTCTCTGAAATTAGTAAAGAAAAGTTACCATCAACAGTCCAAAACCTAATAGCTTAAGCTACGCACCTTGGATTTTGCCTTGCTTTTTTTTGTTTATCAACTCCAGACTAGAGGTGTAAAGGTTACTCAGATATTATCAGAAAAACTTTGCAAGCATCTGTAGTGTTTTGATAAATAAAAGTATGAGGATCTGAATCCATCATCTATTTTGTGAGTACTCCGATTTGCAATTTTGAGTCTAATGAATATATTAATTTTTCACTCCAAGTTTGTTGCATTGGATGGACAACTATAACTATGTCATTGCCACTTATTGTAGGGATACTGCAAATAAGCAAACACTAACAATAAACACTTGTTTTACGTTGGTACATATGAGATGTTTGCATACATACCTGCTGGTTTGTTTTTTGGAGGGCCGATGGGTTGGGCAACCTTATGCTAATATTGATCCTAAGGCTGAAGAGAATAAGTATAAACAGATAGGATGGGAAGAAGCGTAAGGATTAACTTTACCTTAAAATAATTATAAGTAAAAAAATTAATTATACGGTAAAATAATTCATTATTTCGTAATTCCGATGGCTATCCATTGATATGTTCATTGGTAGAGTTCCACCCTTATTTTTTGTGTAACTCATGAGTACGAATCGCGCTCATTCTAAGTTAAATAAATTGTAAATATAGAATCTTATTTATTTCCCTTGCAGGGAGATGCCAGGTGACCTCATTATATGTCAATTATTCACGGACCATTGAAAGTCAAAAGCGTCGTGCATAATTCATTAGGAATCACATCACTCATGTTTTAGGTATAAAAATGTGGAAACGAATGTTTCTTCTATTGAGAGTACAGTTTTATGCAGAGCATGTAAAATATTTGGAAATGATTCATGATTTCTATATAAAGCTACTAATATTGCGATACTGTAGAAGGGAGTAAATTTCTTAAATACAAGAAATAGAAGCCATGCTGAATAAATAAAGCCGTGGGGAGTAGTGCATTGAAACGTAGCAGAGGCGAATGTAGGTGAAAGTGTTGACAGTCAACTTTATATTTTGTTTCAGAACAATGAAAGCAATCTATATTGAAACAGAAAGTAAAGCCTTTTAGCCTCCGAACATCAATTTTTTTTTATTTATTTCGTCTGTGCTCTGTAATTAATTCGTTTCCGCAAATCGCAAGTCCAAATAGTCAAAGAAGTGACGCAACTATCACAAACTTCATAAATTCAGTCATCTTACATTATCGTGCCATTCTGAAATGCACCAGTTGCAGCGGTCTATTTCCCTGATCATGAAAGCGGCTTTGGCAGCAACACTGCATCCTTAATGTGGTTCTAATCCTTCTCAATCCTTACAAAAACATCAGTCCTCGTATCCTCGCCACTAATTCGGGATAATTCTCATTCCATCCATTAGATAATGAAGAAATGATTATGCTGATTGATGCCGTGTTAATTGGCTTAATTAGCTGTAGATCTGTTCAAGGTTAAATCGATTTATCCCATGAATAATTAATGAGTGGAATCGGTAGATAACTGTTAATAGGCGACGATTAACATGTCATTCCCTTCGAAAAGGGGACGACAGATCTCTTGCGAAATGTTTTTACCTCAGTGTCAATGAAATTCTTCTTAATCGCCTCGGACATGATGGAGGATCCTCTTTTTGTACCATTATAGGCTCGTTAATTAATCATTAAGGCTCCGTTTTTTTTTTATCAGCTGCGAAAAACTCTCGAACTGTTTCAAGTGAAACATTAATTTTGTTCTTAGTTTACTTCATATTTATCAAGCTGAAAATGAATTATTTTCCATTAGTAATTTTTTTTTGAGAAATGTGGAGAGCTAAGTTATGCAAGTGGGTCAACCAGGAAATAGGTAAGGTGCAGAAAAGAGGCGAATCTCAGTGAAATTAATGGTAATCGTATTTATGCAATGAGTGCGAAATGCACAGAGACAGATCATTTAAATTCACCTGCAACTGCCATCTCTTATCGCTTAAATTTTATAAAAGTAAAACCCAGGGGCACTTTTGTTAATAAAAGAATAAAAATAGGCTAGCTCTCAAATCAAGTCCAATTCAAGGAAATGAGTATGAAGATGTTTTATCACATAATAAACTAATCGGAACGTTGTAAAACTATTATATATATATATATATATATTATTATATATATTATATATATATATATATTATATATATATATATATATATATATATATATATATATATATATATATATATATATATATATATTTACTAGTCACTTTTTACAAGTCGTATATAGTTGTTATACCCACAGTACCATCTTCTTCTCGAATTCTTGACACTTTTTGGATACGATTGGCACTACAAAGACTTTTTTCATGTTGCCTCTCTAACCCTTTCTTAAGCCTTCCTCTCTTCCTTCCCCTTAGCACTTCCGACTTCTACACTGTGTCACATTTCTTACCCCGACTTATACACACTGTGTCACATTTCTTACCCTACTGATTCATTTTAAATCACGTATACCACAAAACAGTGCATTTTGACAGTTTAAACTGTTTTTCTTCTTCATTTAACGAAACATCCACAGTTTAGTTGCATTCAGCATTCCCAGTGCACTCCCTTCAACAAGAATTGTTTCAAGGTTATCTTCGTGCTTCACTAACCGACCGAAACTTCCATAAACTAATCAAGTCTTCCCAATCTTGTGCACATAACCTGCTACCTTTCTTGCTTCACCTATGCTGTGACTCGCCTTTTCTTGCATTTTGCCACCCCTCGTTATGTTTACTTCCAGGTTTATACATTAAACCACTTCATTCTTCCACCATCCATATTAACATTCATAGTTCAATCTTCCTGGTGTCCATTTATCTTCATAACCCGAAACACGGTCATCCTTCGTCCCAAGCTACAACCCACTAGTTAGTTCACGTGAGTTGCTGTCGAGGGTGGGATCTCATTGGGCATAGGATAGAGGGCA
The DNA here is from genome assembly GCF_040412425.1 of Macrobrachium rosenbergii. NCBI lineage: Eukaryota > Metazoa > Arthropoda > Malacostraca > Decapoda > Palaemonidae > Macrobrachium > Macrobrachium rosenbergii. Next base: position 57,047,471 of record NC_089741.1, read on the forward strand.
TCATTTTGATCCTCTTCAGACCATACAGATTTAAAAAAAAAGAAAATCTGAACCCTAGCTATTTTTGATGACCATTGTCATTATGAAACATTTGAGTATTTGATATTTCATGTGTGAAGAAAGAATTTTCGTGTTTGCCTTCATAGCTCGTTTATTTTTGTATAAATGTACAGTTAGCAGCGAACAAAATCTGAAGCAGTTTTATTGTTTTTCTTCTTTCATAAGAAAATTTATACAAATTCATAGCAGTAGGATTAGTTATTCATTGAAACAATCCACTTTTGTATCTTGCGATTATTGGATATGAGTGTCTTTGTAAAAGGAAGACAATTTGTGTTGTGAAAATCCAAATATAAAAACAAAAAAACTTTCATTAGCGTTAGAAGTACTTGAGCATTGTTCAGTCTTCTGTAGAAGTAAAATTGATTTCCTTGATTGATGACTTGATGTGAAGCAAGATTTCCGTAGGAGAGAATGAAAAATTAGTAAGAATTCCTGTAGAATGGACGAAACATTAAGGGGAAAGAACTGCCTGCAGAATAGAAATCAAGAAAAAAAAATCCTGCAGAGTAGATGGTTGAAAGCGGTGAGGAGGAGAAGAGAAAATGACAGAAAGATAGTTACGAAGGAAGGAAGAGATGTGAATGAGGAAAAGGTTAGGAAGAGGAGTAGGAACGGATGAGGAGGAATACAAAGAGACGGAAAGGAGTAAGAGCAGGTTCCAGAAAAAGAGAGAGAGAGAGAGACTGTATGCAAAGCACAATCTCATTGTGCCATGAGATTCTATACAAAATTATGAATAGCCTGTATAGTAAAATGGTATTCCAACCCCCCCCCTCCCCCAACATTTCCAGTGGAGGAATTAATTGAAATGTGATAATCAAGTGAATAGGAAGGGAATTAAATGAAAAAGAGAGCATACCATTAAATAAAGGTGAAAGGAGCATTTACAATGTTCCAGAGCCAAAGTAAATATTAAACGAAGAGATTATGAAAAGGCTTGATTGAAATAGCCATGAATGGTGGAAATTAAACAGGAAAGAAAATAAAAAGGGTACATATGAAAAGTAAAAATGAAGTCGAAGTATAAGAAAACACACACAGAGAGAGAGAGGGGGGTATATATAATTTACAATTCGCTGAATAAGACATGAGGTAAGGTATGAGAATGACTGTCTCCAGAATATTAAAGCAAGCAAATGTCCATAGCTCAAGGAATACCGTTACTGAATTTTATTACATTATACTCCATATACACAGAAATACTTTATATAGGGATCCACCGAAGCATGTATATTTCTCTCTCTCTCTCTCTCTGCTATGTCCACTACGTATGGGTTCTTTGTCGTCGTGTAACACGTAACCAGCTAAAGAAATGAAGTAATTGCTGGTTCTGTTTACGAAATTAAGAAAATGTGTGGCGATGTCTTTAATTGTAGCGCTTACCCCTATACTAACCAATATTTTTAATAGAAATTTCGAACAAATCTCGTGAGATAAGATTCTCTCTCTCTCTCTCTCTCTCTCTCTCTCTCTCTCTCTCTCTCTGACAGGCACGTGCGCACGCACACACACACACACACACACACACACACACACATATATATTGTGTATGTGTTTGTGATAAATCTGCAGGATAAAGATGTTAAAAGCATGTTTTAGAGTATGTAGAAGTGGCGTTGGAGGGACGGGATTATTGTAAATGTGCGCCTGACATAATGTTATTAAAAGCTTCTTGATTATTTAATAGTTTTATCTATTGAAGGAAGTTAGAGAAATACGGGAGAGTTAGGTTCATTTATGAAATGCACAAGAGTCTTGGATTTAGTTTGTTAGTTTGAAGTGGCAGATTTTTGCTGGTATTACAGAGTTAGTGATGGTGAAGAGAAATTGTAGGGACTGATGAATGAATCTGAAAGTTTCTGTAAGAGGAAAAAGTGACCGTAAATGAATGCAAGAAGTAGGTATTGAGAATAAATAAGGTGCCTGGAAGATGGAGAAATGGATTTAAAGAGGGCAGTAGGAGAATGGAAGTGATAGATTTATACATGATAATGTAATGGATGTAAGAGGATGAAGGAATAGATGAGTTACAGGATGGAAGCAGAATCTCTGCAAAAGAGAGCATGGTATGTATGGGAGCCAAAGTTAGAGTGTGTAAAGGGAAATGTTTGTTTTTGAATGCGAATGAAAGAAAAGGGTGAAACTGTTGAGGTGAACTGCTTGTGTTTGACATGTGACGCAAGATTTGTTTAGAGAGAGTGAGAGAGAGAGAATGAATCTGTGCGCTGTATTGTGTATACACAAATATTAAACTAATATGCTAGCTTATGTCATTATCAGTACATTATATAAATGTTTTCTTGTGAGAGAGGAGGGAAGGGGAGACCCTGCCCCCTAAACCACTTAGAACCGGTTCTAGAGAATCATAATTTATTCAGAAGACTGCCACTTGTATCCCATTGTTCAAACACTCGACATAGCTTGCGTTTGTGCGTACCTGTGTACGGATGTGAAAGATGTCGGTTTATTTTGAAATATAAACCAGGACAAAAACTGAGTAATAAAATGTACTGGCTGCCTTCTTACACAGACTCTCGCTTATACCACACGCATTAGGTTATTGATATAAATATAATAATTATTAGGAATTTAAAAAAAAAATGGGAATCTGTGAATTACGTATGTAGTTGGAAGAAAATGAAATTACGTTTACTGGAACCTCATTTATTTACTGAACTACAGCTGAGTTCCTTATAATTTTTAAGATATAGTACAGTGACAAGCAAAAAGCTATTCGTAATTCACTTTTATGGGACCCTTTCACGTTCCTTTTAAGTGAAGTTTTTATACTTGGAAATTCGATAATTTCTATAATTCAACTAACGAGACGAGAAGGTCATAGTTTACGGCTTGATTGGGGAGAGAGAAGTAAGAGTGGGGTGGGAGTCTTGTTTGTCAGAAAGATCGAAGTGTGATGGGGAAGTAACGTGACTCATGATGTAGTGGCCTCATACATTTCTGTGACGTGTTCTTATCACTGAAAGATTAACCCGTACAACATTGATGAACATGCACGATTCTCTCTCTCTCTCTCTCTCTCTCTCTCTCTCTCTCTCTCTCTCTCTCTCTCTCTCCACAGCAAACCTATTTCAGACTAGCTATCATTCCCATTAGTATCTACCAGACAATGAAACATCAGTCCATTTCCGACTTCATCGGCACGAAGCCATCAAAAATGAATTCCACTTGGAGTTGTAATTTCCGTACAGCGCCAGCACGAAAATGACCAGTTGAGGAAATTCCCTTAAAATCAATACCAACTCGGCTGTTACGTTCAACTTTCAAAACGCCCGTTTCATTAATCATGGTTTTGCCATGCAGTGCAATCAGATGTCATACATTTGTTATAAAACGCCAGGAAGTGGCATTAAGGGACTTAATGGACGGTCCCGAAAATTGAAATATAGAAGCGTTTAATGTATGGATTAATGAAACCCGCAGAGTAACCGTGGGAAGCTGCGGCCTGACGGATGTTGCGGCTATATAAGATGAGCAGGGACACACTGCCCTTTTGGGGTGGAGTCTTGATTATCTTTAGAAGAGGTTAGGGCGAGATCATTGATGAAGCAAATGACCTTTCACTCAGTTTTTTCCCATTAGGGAGACGAGATGAAACACCCTAAAAACGAGTGATATTCTAGACCGGGATGGATAAGGTCAATATAGAGTTGGACTATCTGGACGAATAGTAGGACTGGTGACATTCAGTCATAAACCTTGTTGTTAGAAGCAGATTTTACATGATTTAGGACCGCATATCGTTTGCAAGACAAGGACGGACCTGAGCAACCAAACTGTTAGAAATGAGATGTCGGATTGCTTTTTCAGTAGACAGAATGAACGTGGTTTCTGGAACTTGGATATTGCTACATCTCGTGCTCGGTTTTTGGCATCAGGAACAGGAGCTAATATGTATTGAATCATCTGTTTGTGAAGTGTTTTCCACTTAGCAACATCGCGCCATTGCCTTTTTTAAATTTTATTCACTTGAAAAAACTGGCAAGGTTTACTTTTATCCAGGGTTGTGGTATTTCAGTACAGCAGAGTATTGTTGGTATTCCAGTTATACTATACTTTTAGGAAGAGAATAACAGGAAGGAATACCACCTTTGAGAGGATTGCATGGTTCGAGTATTTTCATAAATGAAGGAAGAATTCTGTGTAACCGTAACTGTTCCATTAGTCGTGATATCGGATAGTGAATTGGGTTTGATATTTATGCCAGATTAAGGTTTTGAAAATGCGTTTTTTTTTTTCAATGAATCCAATAAACTTTGCTGTTTATGCAGACTACCTAAGTGTATAAAGCTTTAAAGAAACCAGAGGTATCATATATTTAACTTCCTGACCTTCATCTAAAGTAGTAAGAGCTGAAGACTCATTCGCAGCGAGGAAATGCTACCTAATTTAAAAAGAAGTTTTCTTTATGCCTTGCTTATTTTCTTCCTAAGTAAAACAGGGTAGTAAGTATTATGTTTATATAGGATTATATAACACCTGCCTCTTAGATACATTAAATGGAAGGACGAAAAAGTTAGGGAGAGTGGAAGTAGGAAGAAAACCCCAAAGTTTGGTTGTAGAGGGTTCATTGATTTCCACCTGTAGGAGGCCACCTGATGGAAGAAGTACTCAAAACTTACTTTCAACATACAGAGACAACATGTAGTAAAGAGTAAAGTTAGTCTAGGGAAGAGGCCATTGGAAAGATGACATGTGTTCAGATTAATACTGCCTAGGATTGGTACTAAGGATTTAGATATGTAGCAGTTTTTCATTACCTTCATGAGGATGGTAGCCATCATCTCTCGAATAATGTCTTAGTGAAGGTTTTTCGGTTTTGTTGTATTATTAAGTACACTTCAGAAATCGGACTTTTCATAGATGTTAAACACAATTTTTTAAACAGTGTTCTTGCTTTCCAAGTACTAGATCATTTTCCTTCATTTTTAGCGTGAAGCAAAAATAATTAAATTTCAACTGTTTTTTTTTATTTAGGTCTCAAGTATATGTTAGTTTGAATGCTAATATTTTAAACCGAAGAATTTGGAGATTTTTTTTTTTATTCTGTGTGCTCTCTTGTGCTGCCATGATCAGTTGTGTTGTAAAGTAAATTTTTCTTAAGTAAATCAGCTGAAGAATAACAAGACAAACCAAGAACCAAAATCTAATCACTCCCCTTGTTATGATACCAGTATGAAGATTTAAAAGTAGATTTTGATATGTGCAATTGAAAGGTAATGTTCCACTTAAACGCAAAAACAAATGTGAAATGCTTCAGTGACTTCCTAATACCATAACATTTTCCGCCCACACACAAGCATAAACAAGGGCTGGACCCGACATGAAAAAATAGTAAAGGAGCGTTATTGAGAATGCATATGGAAAACCCCAGGGGGAACACTTTTATAGCTTCCGTTAGAAGCTATAAAAGTTGTTTGGGGGATGGCTTTCTGGTACATTATTTTCCCCTTTTTTTGGGGAGTTGGATAAAAGTCGAATTAGGAAATTGCTGAACTGTTTTTCCAATATCCCGATTAAGTGCGGCATGAGCGATGTAATCGAGACATTATAAACATCTAGGAGAAATGTTTACCCACACAAATGCGACCACATTATTGCCACCCACAATGCCAGCGCATTAACTCTTATTGGCTTCCTACTGGGGCTGTCCTAATGAACCTTTCAGTTTTCTTATGTCTTTTTATTTATTCTTCTGTCTAATTAGTCCGCGCTGCTTTTGTCTTCTTTTCGGATGTCAAAGGGTGATCAGACTATTTTCAGTCCATTTTTAAAATGGTGCCACTCGGCAATTCAGTAAAAATACTTTCTTAAAATACACAGATTCATTGAATGTTGGCAAACATAATTGAATATTATTCTTATTTAACGTCAGATGAGTCTTACGATTTAAAGGGAACCAGTCATTTCCTAATTATATTCGTAGATAAAAGAATCATCTTAATGAATATGTTCTGGAGTGTTTTGTAATGATAACACGACTAAATGAGAAGAAAACATTTCACTTCAAATGGGAAAACGGTTTAAGGTCATGTATTGAAGCTCAATGTTATTTAAAAGTTTTCGACGCAAGAGAAATCGGGTATCATCAATAATGACCTGAAAAACATCATCTGTTCCTTAAAGATTCAACCCAAATACAGGGAAAATTATGGCCATATGGGACCAATGTAAAACCGTGAATTCACCTCTATTTGTAAAATGAAAGAAAATCATACCTATGAGATTATCCGTTACCACCAATTACAGTATTTACGTATATAACTTTTATGAACAGAAGAGATGTATTGAAGAATTTTGCAATTTATACTAAATCCTTTAACTGGAATTTTTAATTTAACGTAAAGGCTTTGCTTGTTTCCATGGTTGGAAATATTCGTGTGTTCAGTTTTCTCCATTTTTTTCTTGTTTTATCTCTATGATTATGCTTCTTGATGCTTGAACACTATAATACACACAGCCTGGTTTTGCTTTTTCATGCGTGAATACTAAAATTAAGCAGCCCATTGAAAATGCTCTGGCTGTTGGAACACCTTTTGTTACCCTGGCAACGTTGTTATGTTCTGGCGCCGTTTTATTTTTTCTATTTTTTTCCTGCCTGTGCACTTGCACAAACTTTAGGACAGGTTTCATGAAAATTTCGTACGAGAATTGACCTCATGGACAGGATTCCGTAGAAGGATAGCGCCGTCATAACACCTCACTTGGTGCACTGTAGGCATTGCTGAAGGTTCTTTGCAGCTTTCCTTCGGCCTTCAGCTATAACCCCTTTCATTCCTTTGACTATACATATATTCATATTATCTTTCTTCCATCGTACTGTCCACCCTCTCTTAACAATTGTTTCATAGTGCAAACTTTTACCCTCAATTTCTTTTCAGCACTGAATGACCTCTTAGGTCTAAGCGCTTGGCCTTTGTCCCAAATTTTATATTCCGTTTCATTCCATTCCACTTGGACAAGACTAAATCCTTGTTAGTTTGTTTGTTCGTTTGGATGCACCCGACGTTGTGCACGTTAGAAGGAATAATTGATAAGATCGATTTCCATGAACACCGCTTTAGGAAGGTTGGCGATGAACTAAATCTTTAACCAACATATTATTGTGACAGTCCCCATTTAGGTGATGTTATTGGAAGTGACGCCGTTCTGGAGGTATGAGACATACTGAATTGATAATGACGTTTTGTCACATTTTAGTCGTTTTGGATAACCTTCACCTCAGTTTCTTATTTTTATCATATTTCTCTCTTCCTTTAATCTCTTCGGTTTCTCTTTGTACATAGTGTGTGTGCATCATGTCCTGTATTAGGATATTTAATAAAGTAATAATAGTGATGATAACCGACAATTAGGTTTGCTACCAGGTAGATCTAGGTGGTCAGTTTATCCAACAGTTTTTGGGATCACCCTGAGTGATGCAATGATCTCCTGTCGTCAGATTAAAGGTGGATCTTAATCTCAAAGTATTGCCTGTAAAGTCTGAAATGCGCGTCACTTTCGTTAGACGCTAAGGATTTCGTGTACGTTTTCACTGCGAAAACGTTGCGTAATTTGGTTAAACGATCTTTTCAAATCCACATAAGGAATATAAAAAAAATGTTTCTGGTGTTTAATGGCCATATTCGTTGCGACGCTACTTTACATAAATTAATCATTCAGCTGTACGGAACACATGATTCTCGTTTAAGCGGGATTATGTTCTTGAAGGAGCCGATTCTTCGCTTGCTACATTTAGACTCTTTCCTATTTTACTTTTCTGTAGGATAGAAAATTGATTCTTACCAAAGGCTTTGCTTTAGGGAGGGCGTTCGATAGCGTAGCCCGTCGGTCAGTACATATGAAAATAGATTATAATTCGGTTGACATGTAAAGATTAAACTTTTTCAAGTCGCTTGTTGTAACGATTCCATTCCATGTATTTTGCAGGTTTTGGAAGTCTGTATCCCTGGGTTCGTTGGTCGACCGTTCGGAAATGAAAGTTGCCAGTGTTTAATCCAGGGAATCCCGGTGAAGTCTCGCAATCTGTTGTTATATAGTAGAAGTGTCCACTGGTCATACTGATTTCCTACCCAGCGTTGAAATTTTATGTAAACCGATTGTAAATTTATCTCATTCTATTTAACGTCTTATATGGTGCTTTGAATTTAGGAATGGAAACGTGAATTTTATATTTATATTGAATAACGGACTACAAAACCGTTACTAAACAACGTAGACATTAATAGCTCAAAGCAGAGTTTTTTGTTTTAAAGATTCTGATAGTATACATTTTGTCCTTAGATAACACATTGATCTAAATTTTCTTTGCATTCATTCCGTAAATCTTTTGAAATGTCAGAACATAGGACGTACTGAATAAAAGACCAACGAAAACCAACGAGTTGGAGATACATTCTTGCTCGTAATCCTGTTTATTATCTATTTTTTTCGTACTTTTCTGTTTTGTCTGAGAAGGAAAAAGGGTTATCCTAAAAGAATTCAACATAGCTCGAACAGGTTTAAAAATATGGAACTCAAAACATGTACTAATTAAAAATAACAAAACGTTAGCACAAAACGTTAGCATGTCTCTAATTTCAATCATTTACTCACTCAAGCGTTAGGAATACCCACTGCTGATTTATCGATTTGGTGACTTGAAACGTCGTCGAATTGCCAACTGTAAAGTTCACTGTAAAGTTCAATTAATTGTCACCAATTAATTGTCATCTGGAATATAATGAGTTTGAAATAGACTTATTCCACAATTCGGTAAGCTTTCGACATCATTGCAATTGACTATTTTGTCATTTTTGTTTCCGCGCTTATAACAGTATTATTATTTGTTTCTGCACTTACATTAGTATTATTATGTGTTTCCGCACTTATGTCAGTATTATTATTTGTTTCCGCCCGTATATCAGTATTATTATTTGTTTCTGCACTTATATCAGTATTATTTTTCCCGCATTTATAACAGTATTATTTTTTGTTTCCGCCCTTATATCAGTCCTTTTATTCTCCATAATTACAAATGAAACTGTTAGTGTTGTCTTTTACTGAGACTCATAATTTTTTATGAGTTCAACTTCATTACGGCGTCAATAACCTAGATGTTGCGACGCCAGCTTTAGTAACCATAAAGCGATCAGTGATTGGATTTGACTTTGCAAATGACGGTATTTCATGTCATCCAGGTTCCTAACATAAGCTTGTTGCGGTTCTTTCAAGGAAATTATTATGCGTCATATTCTGTAGCTGACTGGCATTAAAGGTAAAATTACTTCATATCATTCACGTAGTAGGCCTAGTCACTAAAAGGAAATAGCTTGCAATCAAGTATGCAGTAGTCAGACATTGTAGCGCGATTGTTTTGAAGTATTTATTTGTTTTCTTTGCCATAGACATGAATATAGGGAATGAAAATTAATATTGAGATTCAAGCAAGGACTCAACACGCTTATATAATAACCTTGATACTTAAGCTAATTGTGTTATTAAACAATTATTCCGTCTAGTTCTCGCGGTTACATACTTAATCGATATCAATAAAGTTCCATTAGACCCTTTGTTCAGTTCAAATTAAGTATGAATAACTGATGAAAAATCATTTGCATAACGAAAATACCAAGAGAAACTGTTGAGCAACCGTGTGTCTCGGGTTGTTGTGTCTGCGTCCAGGGCGAGACTTGAATGTAAATAATTAGTTCTGGCGACGCTGACGTAGAATTAAAGGTTGGGTTCCCTTCAGGAAGGGCGCTCTGAATATCGAACGAGGCGCCAGAACGTCATTTAGGGGGGAAAAATAGTCCATCTTTTTACACAAATGGGTAATCAAATAACTAATAATTAACTCGACATTGCTCCTTTCCGAGAATTCGTTCATTAGATAATTAGTTCATCAATGTCTTGCGTAATAATTCACATTTCTCTCTCTCTCTCTCTCTCTCTCTCTCTCTCTCTCTCTCTCTCTCTCTCTCTCTCATATGAAACAGGAAATAGTTTTTCGTAGCCATCAGCCCTACGACTCCTTGTTTATGAATGTCACCATGTTTAATTTGCAGTTCCTGTCTTGCTCAGGCTAAAATTAAACATACCAGACCAGTGACGTTTTATTGCGAAGGCAGTGTGTGTGTGTGTGTTTTAAGGTAGCGAACATTATAACTTGCAAGGGTCGAGTATTGAGACAAGTCGTGAAGATAGAGATTTATTTATTGTGGAATTTCGAATTTAACTGGGAAATCTGGATTTACGAAAAACGTTTTAGTAAGTTTTCGTCAATTTTTATTGTCTCATATATAATTTCAAGGATGTATGTGTGAAAGAATTCATAAGGTATATGTAGGTAAATGTGTGTCTTAGGAAGAGTTTTAATAGTTTTCTTATTTTTTTTAAAAGCCCAAATTGTTCATTTCCATTATCGACGACCATAGTCGTTGAGAGGAGAGAGGATTAATTTGGTTAACTTATTTCAAAATGGCGTAACGTCAACACTTTTGTATGTGTGTGTTTGTGTAAATGGGCATCAAGTTGTGATCGTTAGTATTCTCTCCTTCCAAGCGAGGGGGCTCAGGTATATACTTATCCAGGTTCGAGGACGCGGTGATGGACAGTTCCTTTAAATTCATTTTCGCCTGGTTATCTCAGCATTGAACTTGAAGGCTAATACAGGTATTTGGAACCACCCCTTTTAAGGGATAATGGCATCTGGTGAAAAAATTTATATTGTGTGTGAGAGAGAGAGAGAGAGAGAGAGAGAGAGAGAGAGAGAGAGAGAGAGAGAGAGAGAGAGAGAGAGAGAGAGAGAGAATGTATATTAATACATGGAAAATGGAAACAGCACCACGAGGGAGTTGACGGACCCATCTATACTAGAAGAATTTATGTTTTATGTCTATAAAGGAACTGGTAGAAACGAGTTACAAATATGAGACCCGCCAGATTACTAATTTCAAATCTTAACGTACCAACAGTTTTATGATGGGACAGTTGGCTTCGTTGTCGTTCTGTGTCTGTTTGACATTGAGGTTTTGGGTCTCCATGTCTGTAAGAAGGCAAAATTAAAATAAAAAGTAATTGCCGGACCACAAGGTCCAGATTGCTTGTATTCATTCATTTATTCCAGTCATTCAGCCTAAATAACGAAGCAGTGTTACAGCGGGAGGAACAAGAATAGACTCCATCATATTTATATCTGAAATCTATAAGGAAAAGTAAATAAGTTCTTCTAAATGTCAATCACCAGGTTCCGTTAAATATGCAAGGTAAGGTAGATCATACCGTTCTTCAAAATGTCAAGTTATCAGGTTCCGTTTCTGTGCTTCTCTTTGTGAAATCAAATAGTACACTAAGATAATATAAACCTCTGTCATTGCTGTGTAAGTCCCATTTATTTGAAATACCAAGTGAGATTTATCTTGATACTGGGCTTATTTAAACTGATATATTTAAAATTCTTTCGTCGAAAGGAAACATGCTGCTTCTTGACTTTATGCTGTTCTTCTGGGCAGATTTTCGGGGGTTACACCTATAGGTACTTTTTATAAAAAGAAAGGATACTGTCTTTGTATAGAAATTTCGTTTCAAGTTAGCAGTTTAACATCTGGGACTAAATATTGTTAGCTGTCGGTGATTTGTGGAAACTAAAGCATAAAATCTTGACCTAAAGTAATTTTTAAAGATATGATTGTTAGACTGAACCATATTGTATTAAGTATTTGCAACACAGCCTCTGCCGTGTAAGGCGTATTTACCTCATTAGTTACAGTTTTTTTATTATTATTTTTAGATGTTTTCATGAACGGACTTTAACATGGAGTTAAGAACGTTTCATAGAAATATTCTGGGGCTTTTATGCCGTAAGGTGAAGACATTTTTAATTTTCCACATATTTTGTGTTATCAACAGACATTTTGGGGGTATAAAGTTACCCCCACCTCATCAACCCCCACCCCATTTCATGTGGGAGGGGGGCGGCAAGGCATTTGTTCTGGAGAATACTTAGTCAAAATCCACACCTCGCATATACGGCATCCTCACGGACACTTTTCACTGATCTATAGTATGCTACACTGATTTCCACTCCTGTCTTCATAATTTTCCGAGTTGTTATTCATTATCCAGTTTTTAACGCCAGCTCGTCTGAAGACGGAAGTTCCCAGGGGCCTCCATTTCTGTAATCCTTTGTAGCTTTCTGTCTTACTATGATGGAAAGTGAAGTCTCGGTGCTGATCCTTGATTACCCGTAACCTTTACCACAGTTTATTCTGACACACATGCTAATGAAAATTATGGGTTTCGCTAATACCATCATTTGTTTATTGTGTCTTTCTCTGCTCTCTGCGTTTGTGAAACCCTCATTATGGTGTTCCTTCGAAAGCCTTCTCCAGACCACTTCCTTTTCACGCTGTCATTCTGAAGTTGCCTCATCGTAACAATCCTGTTTGTGTCGATTTCCCCGACTTGAACCTAAAATGACACCGTCCGCATTTGATTCTGTCGGCACATTTTCTGTCCTCCCTCAGATCTTAAAAAACTACTGGCTAGAGGGTTTCAAATTGGTATGTTGATCATCCACCATCCAATCATTAAACATACCAAATTGCAGCCCTCTAGCCTCAGTAGTTTTTATTTTATTTAAGGTTAAAATTAGCCGCAGTCGTGCTTCTGGCAATGATATAGGATAGGCCACTGCCGGGCCGTGGTTAAAGCTTCATGGGCCGCGGCTCATACAGCATTATACCGAGACCACCGAAAGACAGATCTATTTTCGATGGCCTTGATTAATACGCTGTAACGGCTGTACAGAAAACTCGATTGCGCCGGAGAAACTTCGGCGCATTTTTTACTTTTTATTTGTTCAGACGATTTTCTTGGCCTTCTCCGATACTTCTCAGGCTGCCGTAATCCTGCGATCATTTTTCTTCATACTTTTTAAACTCGTAAATTACTGTTGTGATACTCTTCCCCAACTCTGGATCTCGTTTCTTTTAAGTTGCTGAAGTAATATTGAAGTAATATGCTTTCATATATATTGAATATAAATACATATGCATCTTTAATTTTACAAAATCAAATGCAGAATTTTATGTACGAAATGTCATGTTGTGGTTACTTAACACTGTCAGTAGCTTTCGACTTCTGCTTTCTCAGAGACCGATTTTCATATTAGGGATAGTCGTCCAGTGGCCAAGGACAGAGCATATGGAGGTTTGCTGTAGACCTTGATCCGAATTTAGGTACCATCAGAATTGAAAATGGCAGGAGGATTTCCTTCAAGAAGTACCTTTTATATTAGCTGTATATTATAGGAAAGGACGTGAGAATTTGGGCGAAATTGTTAGGTCAACTGCTTAGCTAGCAGACTTCCCGGAAGTATCATGCGGCAATCATTTAAGCAAATTAATGTTGTTGTGTTTGTTTAGTTTTACTGTCTTTTTAGTTTTCTGCAAAAGAAAACTATTGTGCCGGCTTTGTATGTCCGTCCGGACTTTATTCTGTCCGCCCTCAGATCTTAAAAACTACTGAGGCTAGAGGGCTGCAAATTGGTATGTTGATCATCCACCCTCCAATCATCACATACCAAATTGCAGCCCTCTAGCCTCAGTAGTTTTTATTTTATTTAAGGTTAAAGTTAGCTATAATCTTGTTTCTGGCAACGATACAGGATAGGCCACCACCGGGCCGTGGTTAAAGTTTCATGGGTCGCGGCTCATACAGCATTATATCGAGACCGCCTAAAGGTAGATCTATTTTCGGTGGCCTTGATTACGTTGTAGCGGCTGCACAGAAAACTCAGTTGCGCTGAAGAAACTTCGGCGCATTTTTTGCTTGTTTTATTCCTGAAACCCATTTCATATAATCATTTATAAATGTCCAAACACCCAGGAAAAAGTAAGATCGATGCAAAATAAGTAAGAGTTTCTAATCTGTTTACTAAATGTGCCATGAGGAAAAACAAGCCTTTTTAACTTTCATTTCTCGTGTGCTTGCCTCCTAGTTTGTTATCGAGCCTGGAAAAATGGTTATAAGTTACTTACATTGATTGCTCCTAGCCAGAATGTAAATTAAGTGGCCACCTGTTGCCCTCGCTGGCTAGACATTTTCTCATGTCCGCCGCCTGTCTATCGTGACCCTCCCATCTGGTGTCTTGATAAGTCTATCAAAACCTCTCAATTTTGACTAGGGTAGGGAAGTATGCTTTGCAAAATACCTTTATAATTATAGAAGCATGTATTTGTCGTAATTATATGCAGTACACGCGTGCGCTCTTGGTTTAATTTAACGCATTAGTTAAGTATATGAGTGAGGCTCATGAACTGAAAGATTCCAAGCTGCCGAAACTAGGTAAAGAGCTTTATGAGCTTTTAATGATTGAGTGTTATTAAAGATACGAAGATTTAATATCGCTCTACGGCATAATGCACTACTTAAGCTGCCTTGTCTCCAGTCAACCCACCATGTTGTCATACAGTGTAAAACCCAGTTAGTTACACGCCTCCACTCTTAACCAACTCCTCTTATCCCCCTCCCCCCTTCTCTCATAAAAAAATCTCCTTTTTTATGTAGGATAATGATAATGACTTTGAGTTATTTATGCGTGTGGTACGAAAAGAAAATACGCGAAGGAAGGAAAGCAACGTTAATCAAGGCGAATGTTCCTTTTAGGTCCTTCTATAGCTGCCTTGCATCTGCATCTATTAGGGAAAGGAATTTAAAGTAGCAGTAAATTATGCAAAAGCTAATCAACCAAATTGCTTATTCATCACCGGCTTATAACTAAATCACAAGGTTATTACCGTAAAGAAAAAAAAGAACAAAGAAAAATTAACATGATCAAGGGAGAGTTCTTTGAAACGGCAATGGCGATGAACTTCATTACTTTGATGTAAGAATGCAAGTTATTTTTCCGGAAGTTGTGATAACATTATTTGCCTCATTCCTTGATAGTGATTGCGGCTTACGTTGTAATCGTGATGAAATCTCAGCAGTGTAACTACCGAGATTCTTATTTTGTAAACGTGTGTGCATGCTAATACCAGAGTGAGGAATGCAAAATTATTTATATCCGCTTCTGGGAGCTCACATTTTTCATTTTATGGTCGACATGCTCTCTCCAAGCGGATTTTGACAAAGGATAAGTTTCAGAAGAAGGAAAAATTCCCGTTGCAATATGAGCAAAAGTTCAATTTGAGCTGAATGTTGACATAACAATGCCTCCCACAAAACTTTAGCCCGAGATATTTGCAAAACTTTTGCCGGAGTTATCTGACGAGACATCAAATAATACCTTCGAGGAAAAAGGGCTCCAGGGAAAGTGATAAGGATGACAAAAGAAGACGCTGTCACGAACCGACAAATACTCAGTAATAACATTGCTTTCATTTTAGTTTTCTGAAAGAAAACTGTCGTGAAACTGTCTGTCCGCGCCGCACTGTTTCTGTCCGCCTTCAGATCTTAAACTACTGAGGCTAGAAGGGCTGCAAATGGTATGTTGATCATCCACCCCCCCAATCATCAAACATACCAAATGCAGCCCTCTAGCCTCAATTCTATTTATTTAGGTTAAGTTAGCCATAATCGTACTTCTGGCAACGCAACAATAAAGGCCACCACGGTCGGCTGAGAGTTTCATGGGCCTTGGCTCATACAGCATTATACCGAGACCACCTAAAGATGGGTCTATTTTCGGTGGCCTTGATTATGGGCCGTACACAAAACTCGATTGTCTTCGGCGCATTTTTTACCTGCTGTTTGTGACAGATGACGTTAAAGCCCTAGGAACTTGTAAAGAAAATTACTGTGTTACTGTAGGCTATAGCAAAGTTATCATTAATAAGTTGTATTCACACAAATTATATATATATATATATATATATATATATATATATATATATATAATATATATATATATATATAATATATATATATATATATATATATATATATATATATATATTATATATATATATATATATATATATATATATATATATATATATATATATATATATATATATATATATATATATATATTATTATGTATTGTGTGTGTGTGTGTGTGTGTGTGTGTGTGTGTGTGTGTGTGTGTGTGTGTGTGTGTTGCATGTATATATGTATCCCTTATTTTGATAATGGTGAGGGTATTATTCTATTTTTTCGTTATTTAAATGCAATTCAGGCACTGCAAGAAATGCAAGCTTTGTAACTCGAAAACATAAAGGGAAACGAAAAAGAATATTTGCATGCTTCTGCTTGCTCTCTAGTATACTATAACATAAATCACAACGACAGTCAGGGTTAGGGGGAAGGGTTTCATGCGAAGCTGACAGTTGGAAAAATTGGTTTACCTGAAAGCTGCACTTGCTGGTTTATTCAACGTGATTTAGGGGAGTATAAGAGTGTAAACAATTTTTTAAGATGTATATCAACACATATCAAACCCTTAAAGCGATAAATACAAATCTTTCAAAACTGTTGTACAATACAGATCATCTCTGCAAATCTGCAACTTCAGGAACGCTCAGTTCATTTAAAGGTGTTATTTTAGTCGCTTGCCATTTAAGCCGAATATCACTAATTACTCTGCTGGTTACGACTCTGATCGTATTTTAGGTTTTTTCACCAACACTGCTTCAGGTCATAACTTCTCGATAAGCCTACCGCTGAAACTCACTGGTAAACGCAATATAAATTTTACTGGTGGCTGAAATATTTTGGTTTAGTTTTTTATATTGGAATTTTCTTTTTCCTCCGCTAGTGATAAGTGGAGGATTACTTTTTTATATTTTATAAACTGTTTCCTGCGCATTTTTTTTCAAATGCAGTTTCTTTATCTACTTACCGTGGGCTTTCAGCTCCAGTACGTTATCCAGTCGTAGGAATGAAAGAAAATTCTCAAGGGTTTAATTTTAATCCTCACCCATTCTCCAAGTGAAATGTTGGATACCGAGACCTTGCTACAGGAAGGTTTTTATTTCGTATGTTGATCCAAAAGTGGTTTCTACCTTGAATATGCGACCCTGAAAGCATGCGCATGTGTATTCTTCTTTGATGCTTTCATATGTCGTTTATCGTAGGAAGCATGCAAACAGCCGTGTAAACAAAGACCTGCAAGGTTGGTTTGAATGTGTTAACAAACGTTGCCGGAGGCGAGTTAGTACTTGAGGCTCTATGCAAGCGGATGAAGCTGTAGTTTTGCTGTTATGGGGAGGCGGGATTGAGCAAGGCTCTATATTAGTACTTACGGTTGCAATACTTCCAGTATCGATTTGAAAAAACGAACCTTTTGTCAGTAAAGAGCACCAAACTTAAATAAACATATCCGGAGAGTCATTTATGCTCTACATATTTATCCACAAGCTTACGGAACGCAATGAAAGAGATACTGAATATTGGTTTGTACATCATATGGAACAACAGGTTAATATAATTTTGCCCTGATTGGAAGAAGGCGGCTAATATGTTTGAGGGCGAAGTATCGCGAAAGTCACTGAAAAAAACAGAACGTGTAAAATGAAAAAGCGAAAGAAAAAAAATGCACGTAATTAAGAGCAAAGTAATAAGTGGTTAGCAGGAACCCTTTTTCCTGATACCCAGGTGTTTAATAGCTCTCTATAAGGCGAAGTAATTCTCAAGATCCTGACATTTATTTCTGGTTTCCGTTTATTTTTTCAGTTCTGCCAAGGCATAAAGTTTTCGAGTATTTGCATATTCATCTACAAATATTCTATAAGAGAGGAAAGTACTGTATAAATGGATGTAATAATTGGGAGTTAATCATTTGTTGGCAAAACTGATCATCGGACGGTGGAGCTTGTTTAGTTTTTTCACCTTGCCTTAAAAATCCTTTGTAACTAAGATTAGAGGTTCTTCCCTATTTACATGATTGGGGTTTTGGGTCCTCTAAACAGACCATTCTTTCAGTATATAAATTTTAAACATATAGGTACTTGTGCCTGTTTAATCCTAATTTAGATACCTTCCGGAAGTGGTCGGTATAATCCCAATTTCACAAACCTTGAACTCTAAGGCCTTCCACAGTGGGTTTGAGTGTCTTGGGGTATGCTCCAGTCATACTGCTTTTTTCACGTTTATTTCAGGTTGACTTTGAGTATTACATGTTATTAGATGTAAATATTTAGTTTTAGATATATATATATATATATATATATATATATATATATATATATATATACATATACATATACATATTATATATATATATATTATTATACATATATATATATATATATTATATTATATATATATATATATATATATATATATATATATATATATATATATATATATATATATATATATATATATATATATATACATACTACGTGTGTGTGTCTTGTCTGTGTGTAAGAAAATTCAGTTCTCTTGTTTTCCTGTGGTATGTATTGAGATTTACTCCTTTTTCTTTTTATACAACTTTTGTGTTTTGTTTTACTTATTCACAGTATTTTATTGTAAATGCACACGTTATAGAGAGGTATAGTAACCAAAGTAAACCAGCAATAGTTTACGTCGATAGGAAGTTGTGTATTAGAGACAGTATGAGCAGGCAAGAGAATAGCTGATGTAGGAATTCAGAGCTATTAATCTTGTCAGTTTTAAGCTATGCTAAATCATTTTTCGCAAAGGTCCTTGTTAAATTCATAGGTTCAACAGTATAAAAGGTATTGACTGACAGTAATTCTGTTCTCAGAAGGTAAATAATTTTCACAGCTGCCACCAAAAAATTGAAGATTGCCCAAAGCACAGAGAATCTATTCTAATAGTGTCCAGTATAAAGAAGACAAAACTGGAAAGGAATTCCGTTTCTAAAATGGGGAGAATTCTCCAAATCTGTTCAGGGTCTCTAAAAAATTTTAAAGATCTTGAGGAAATTCTACACGTTGTAGGACCAATTCAGTTTGAAGTATTATCATTTTCAGTATTACTTTGATGATTTGAGAATAAAGAACGATGCTTGGTGGGAATTCAGGAAGATTTTAAGAAATATGTATAATTTCCAATAACTTTCCTCGTTTGTCTGAAAACATCAGCCAGCAACCTTAGTACGTATCCTAGTTGTAAATATCAACTCAAAGAAAATGGTCGTCTGTTCCTGTAATTAATATTCGCTGGTATTCTAACTGGATTGCCCTTAGCACGTGGAGTTTTCTTGGTTGCAAATTGAAATTTGCACATAATTAAATTTTATTCTTTTCATTGATTTCAAATTTTTAAATATAATTAAGTTAGTTTCTTAGAAACTAGGATTAGAACCTGAAAAATAGAAACTAAATGTAAAGCCGGAAATGTTGGGGGTTAATAAGAGTAAAAAAATTAAACAAATTCCGGAATGAGAAGAAGGAAAAAATACAATTCACTTGGGTTTAGACCCAATTTATCCTTTCGCCTTCTTTTTAATACCTTCAGGCAGGAATGAGATAAGGACATTAAGATGCCTATCTTATCAGCCGTTTCGTAAAATACTAAAATGAAAATACTTATGGGTAATTAGTAATTTATTGAAGTAACAAACAGGTCTACGGAGGCTGTAACAGAATTTGGAATGATTGGAATAATCATTTGTGTTTTCATCAAAAAGTAAATTACCTAATTAAAATCACTTGTTCCGTTCAATTTCCATCAGGTCGGTACACAATGAAGCTTCATCAAAGATATCGTATATCAAAAGGTTATGGCCACAGTGTATACAAGGATAGTATTATGTTACAAATTATATTGCGTAAAATATTTCAAGTATCGCAGTGGGATCATGATTTACACATGATCACTTTGATTAAAAAGTAGAGGATTTCTACGTACATTTTGATAGTTAATTCAGCTTTTATATATATATATATATATATATATATAATATATATATATATATATATATATATATATATATATATATATATATATATGATTTTTATCACATCACCGTGATTCATATACAGTTATTAGCTACAAACGTCCTTTAATATCTATTCGCTCTACCTCGAAATAATATATTTTCATATATGTTACCGAAGGGCTTTTTAGTTGATAACCAAGTTCTCCGTCATCAGGCTCGGAACCAGCGAAGGACAAGAACTCAGTCGTATATAGGGGAGACGATATCCACTTATACCTCACTTGCTGGCCATGTGGGTTAAATGCGTCCACTGTAGTCCTGAGTTCTGTCCTTTCGGAGCCCACGGGACGACGGGCTGATTATCAATCAGAAAATCTCTCTTCGGTAACATATATGAAAATACATTATTTCCGTGAAAAAACCAGAATTAAGATTTAATGACACTAGCTCTATGAATATATATATATATATATATATATATATATATATATATATATATATATATATATATATATATATATATATATGTATATATATATATATATATATATATAAGCTCAATTAACCACTCTAAAAATATACGTAGAATATCCTCCCTATTTTAATCAAAGTAATCATGTATATCATGATCTTTCTTTAAAGGACAGGTCCAAGAAAGTGTTAACCTACTTGTTTCTCTGATTCTTTTGGGATGAGGCTAACAAAAAATCGCGTGAATTTTTTTTCTTCATTATCATAAAATAGTATCATAAGTGCGACTGTTTCTGTTCTTCTTCACTTACATGATATTTACTCTTATACTGGTACTAGATTTTTAACCCTATATGTCTCTCTTCTTTCCTCTGGTTACGAAGATAAGACGGTCATAGTTTTATAAGAGGTCTCCAATTAGTATTATTTTTTGGCTCATAAAGGCGGCTGGTTCTACTCTGCTCCACTTACATGAAGTTTTTCACCCTATATTTCCTCTCTCTCTCTCTCTCTCTCCCCTGGTAACGGAAATCATTCGTTCATAATTTGGGGGTTTAAAGGCAAGTAGTGAACCGACACATATAAGGTATTGCATTTCCTGAGTACCTGAAAATGGAGAAAAGAAAAACAAATTTGCTTTTAAAATTTTTTAATATGTTTAGAAATTATTTTTCGGAGGGAAAGGGAGAAAGTGTTTCATTATCACTCCACATTTTCCAGCACAGCGCAATATTTCTTCCACCGAAAATGACCTTGAGGTGCGAAATTAAATTTTCCACCGTGATATTACATATTTTAATCGCGTATAATGGCATTTTTCCTTTCATAATGACATTTTTCCTGTAATCAAAGCCATCAAAGAGACCAGAGTTGTCCAAGATAATTAGTGTGAAATTTGCAATGGTTTATTTTTGGGGAAATGTCAAACGAACCATAAAAGGCTGCAGCTTTTGCAAACGTTGTAATGCTTCTCCATTCGAGACAGACCTGGAATGGCGCCGTTCAATTAATAATGGACGGGAATTTGTTTTCAGACAATGGATAATGGCAAAGTGCTTTTAATTTCCGTCATAACTCACTGGGTAGTAATTGCAGTGAAGTCTGCGTGACTCTCTCTCATTTATCATAGTTGGCGCTGTTTTGTTTATTATATTTGCTCCTAAGCAATTCGTGGTGGGTATCCAAAGAAGTGACAGGTAATTTCTTGACGATAAATAATGTAAGTTTATTTCTCTGACGTGAAGGAAATATGTTCTATATGAAAAAATGCTTCACATTGGCCTTCGTATGCAGAGTTTAGCCTTAGCATTTGATTACTGCCTTATGGTTAATGACATTGATTAACAGTTCCTTAAGACACGCTTCCTTGTTTGATAATAATTACTCCGGGATATTATAATTAAAATCGCTAAGTAAATACGGACCATGTATCAATCGTGGGCTAGGAAATGGTGGTAATTATTAAATTGGGTAATTTCAGTGCATATAGAAATAGGCATGAGAGTTGGAATGGACGAGGTGTTCTTTAGAAAATTCACATAGCTTGGAAATCGCTTGTAATTTGTTTCCCCACTTGAGAGTGTTAACTCTGATGATAACTTTAGAGCCAAACCTTATAAAAGTATAGTAGATATAGTTCTTCAGGAGAGATGCTTTTGTGTGTGTATAACTCTAGAAGTGTGTGATCAACAATACGGCATAAAAACTCAGTAAAAATTGCAGAATCTGGAATGATAGAAATAATTCTTTTCCTTTCTGCAAAGTCTATAAAAGTTATATACAATCTTTAATTCTTGAAAAATGCTTGGCAGAAATTACAAAAAATCGAATTTTATTTGAAGTATATGTTACCTGAAAGGGAAAAATCTGAAAATACAGTGAAGTAGACGTTTAAATAAATTTGAAAGTTTTGACGCTTAATATTTTGAAAATAACTGTTTACGTGTTCGTACACGATCAGTCAAACCTAAAAAGAATCGTTATAAAACTTAAGTATAACATTTACAATCATCAGATGTGCATAATATATTTATAACTGCAAAATTTAATCCATGCAAAGGGATATTGCTGAAAATGGCTTTGAAAGTTGTTCATTGCCAGTTGCGCATACTTCGGCGAATATTTTAGCAGACATGAAAAAAAAAGTAATGTAAGGGCCATATATTCTACTGAGAAGACAGAATGTAATGAAGGATAATATATACGTTTTTGTATCGAAGACTAAGCAAATTTTAATACTTACAAAGACCCAGCTCCTGTTTTAGTTAACATTTCACATGCATGATCAGCATGGGAAATAGCCAAAACAGTTTGTTAGAACTTAGCAACCGCCCAGTTGCACTCACTTCTGCAATTGTAAAATAATGGAGAAATGGTTGATGTGGAACTCTAGAAACGTTTAGTTACTAGGCTGAGTGTCTTACCAGTCTTAAAACGTTTTGTTATGTTGGGCTTTGGCTGTTATAAAAGATTTAACTTTGCCAAAAATTAGAATTTGGGTCTTTTTCTGAGCTCATTTTGTAACAGAATTCAATCGAGTCCAAATAACGACAGGACTACTCCGACGCTCCTGTCTAGGGATTGCTGAACTTTCTAACTAGTCATGTGACTGTATTTATTGAATGTCATATTTCGTAACTTCTGGTCATTGCAACCCATTCCAGCTTTTATGTAGGTTATTCTTAATTGACTTATCCATCTCGCTTTGAGAGAAAGGACTTTACAGGTAGGTATTATATACCTGCCTTTATTGGATAACGGAAAATTGTTATTTAGAGTGTATTTATGTATTCTCCTTATATGACCATATTGTAAACCATGGAAAAAAAATTTGACTTTCTGAAGGGTAACGGTGCTTTAGCTTGGGCACAGAAGTATTCACTAATTCACTGCATTCTTCCATACAGGAAGGAATTAATGCTAAATAATTTATATCTGTTGGTATACTCAAATGTAATGCTTACTTGCAATAATTAATTCAACAACAGGAACTGGGGTTAATTAAAAAAAAAAAAAAAAAAAAAAAAAACACGGTACCGCCAGTGCTGGCACAGCAAACGAAATCTGAGAGCACATCAAAGCAGCGTACCGGCAATAATAGTCTTGATACAAATTTTTATTCTTAATTTACAACTACCAGTACGTCAGAACTCGAGTCGAGAATGAATAAGCATGTTTACGGAAAACCAGAAGCCTTTTATAATGAGCCTGACATGACCCTGATTAATCCTTTCTAATTTCGATCTAATTATCCTAAACAACTCGAATCTCTTTGATGCCTTTGATTACATGGACAATATTGTCATAGACGTTTGAAAATCGTAATACTGGGATGGAAAATTGAATTTTACACCTCAAGGATCACTTCCCTTCAAAAGTATTTCCTGCTTGCTGTTTGAAAATGCGAAGTGATAAGGAAAAATTCTCTCTCTCTCTCTCTCTCTCTCTCTCTCTCTCTCTCTCTCTCTCTCTCTCTCTCTCTCTCTCTCTCTCATCCTGCATGCAGTGTGTGTGTAAACATATTTCTTTCTCTCTCTCTCTCTCTCTCTCTCTCTCTCTCTCTCTCATCCGGCATGCAGTTTGTGTGTAAACATATTTCCTCTCTCTCTCTCTCTCTCTCTCTTCTTCATGGTAATTCAAGCATGGAAACAGATAGAAGGAATTACTGAAACATCATGGAACTAAAATTATCAAAAGCAAGCAGAGGTAGATTAATAGTGCCAAAACTATACCAGGAAAATTAAGGAAAGCACACAGGACATTAATCCACCACGCACCAGCATCGATAATGCAGCATCTATTCAGTGCGCTACCAGCTCATCTGAGGAACATAATGGAGTGAGCGTAGATGTGTTTAAGAATAAGCTCGACAAATATCTATGATGCATCCCAGACCATCAAAACTGGAAGATGCAAAATATACCGGAAGATGCGTTAGCAACTCTCTGGTAGACATCAAGGTGCCTCACTGAGGGACCTGGGGCAACCTGAAATGAAATTGTGTAAGGTCTGTAGGTAAAGAGTCCTGCATGCAGTGTATAAAAACATCTCTCTCTCTCTCTCTCTCTCTCTCTCCTCTCTCTCTCTCTCCTCTCATCCTGCATGCAGTGTATGTAAACATATTTCTCTCTCTCTCTCTCTCTCTCTCTCTCTCTCTCTCTCTCTCTCTCTCTCTCTCATCCTGTATGTGTAAACATATTTCTCTCTCTCTCTCTCTCTCTCTCTCATCCTGTATGTGTAAACATATTTCTCTCTCTCTCTCTCTCTCTCTCTCTCTCTCTCTCTCTCTCTCTCTCTCTCTCTCTCTCTCTCTCTCTCTCTCTCACACACACACACACACACACACATACCCTGCATTCTGTGCGTTTGCAAACATACCAGTAAATTCTCGGAGACAATAGTGCTAGAAAATGATTGTAAAAAGAGGAGATTTAGCGAGAAATGCCCAGCTTCACAGGAATTCTATCTTGCCTTTATAGTCTCTTGCCACGTGAAGATTCCTTTTCCATTCTTCCTCTGTACCTTCATGGCCTATGAATCTTACTGGATTGTCTTTTATTTGCCATTTCATTTCTTAAATGGCTGTTTTCTGATATCAGAGTTTCAACCTCCGCTCAGACGAGCACAGCGAACGCTCAAGTTCATTGCTTCGATCTTTTCATTCGGCCATTGAATAAATGATTCGTAATTTATGGTTTAACGGGGATGTCTTCATATGCTATTCATGCTAGGTGCCTGTATATATGACTAGTTTTATTTGAACTTCACTGATTTATGAATGTAAATGTCCTTGCATGAGTATATCCGCACAGCACAACTTCTTCAGTGCCGCATTTGTTGGAAGACATAAATCCCGCTGACCGTTGTGTTGGGGGGTACATTTTTTGGTTGATTAGTTTAATTTTTTTTTTTTTTTTTGGCTCCAAGAATCTTGTCACAATAGCTTTAACCCCTCTCCCTTAGGGTATTCATTCTGGATGATACCGTTTCTTAATATAAAATTATAACTTTTGCGTGCTTAAATCTAGTGATGCATTTCCTCGTGTGAAATTACAACTTCTCATACTTTTCCTTACAGCATTGTTGGTATAGTTGTTACGAAGATTAGGCTATTGAATCTTACAATTTTTAGATGTGTGACTGCATCTTTGTTGGACTAAATTATTATTTTCCTTTCATTCCCCTATCTTCCAGACATAAGTACTTGGAATTATATACATGTTTTCACGATGAGATCCATTGTTTGTGAAATGTCAGTACATAGCACCTTGATTTGCCGCTGTGACATGAAAGTTCTTACTCTTCTTCTGTGTAATCTGGAATAGATCTTTAAATGCTTTTCAAGAATGCCGCAGACTATCATGGTCAGTCAATTAATAGACTAGTTGTTATATTTTTTTATGTCTCCAAAGCATGAGTCATTCCGTAGTATTCTGATATAGAAAGCTTGCGAAAGGATATTTTCTCTTGCTTCCACTCTTGTTATATACGTTGCACAGTCACAGACTGTTGAACTTGGATGCGAAACGTGTCTACGGTTGTGCGTGTGGAGGCGTGCATGATTCAGGTGCTGTATGGTCTTTGTATGTATATATATTATTAAAAAGCTTTTATTCCATTCCACCTAAACAAGGATTCAGGCTAAAGAAAGGGAAGAGGAGTACTGAACCTACTTATTATTTGATTCCAGTGTTTTCTCGCTCTGTTTTCTGTAGGTGTGTGTAGCTGTTTGTGTTTTTATCAGCTTTCTTTGGGCGTAAAGAGATTTTTATTTATTTTTTTTATTTTATTTTTTTTTTCTTTTGTGGCAGCCTCAACATAATGTCTTGCCACCACTCGGGGCATGTACTGTAAAACCCGGTAAACGTCGAATTGCACATTTGAGTTATTGATTATCTCCCTGGAGTCCACTTCATTATTAGAATTTTGACAGATAAAATCTTCTGTCCTTCAGAAGTGGATATTGTAAAACCTTTAGGGGTGAGCAGAGCGCCAGTTTTCCTTCTTCCACACTTATTTCTCTCTTCTTCCATGGGCCATCCATATGGAGTCTTTTTCCCAAACTCTAATTATCTTATGCTCTTCATCATTCAAATCCACAGATCTGCTCTCCTTCAAGGTCAAATATTTTCCTTCAGTTTCTTAAAAAGGTTATCATTACACGGGGTCAAGACAGATGCACTATCAATTCTCCAACTTGACAATAATGGTGTTGGTTCAACTGGAGTAACTTCCTTTTGCTTTTATAGTTAAAGCTACCTGGTTTTACAAATGCCTACGTTTTTTAACCATTGTTATAGAGCAAACTGATGGTTTCACCTTGATGTCATTGTGCATATTCGTGCATATTTTTTATTTGATGCAAAGTCATGTTTTCAGTAAACAAAACGTCGGGTGATAGTAAGTCTGTTTTTATTGATGTTTGTTTTTGAGTCTGGAGTCGGTTGCTTTTGCTGTAATAACAAGTTTTATACAGTCAAATCAATCAATCAGTCCTTTAACCTTTGGGATTACTACACAAAACACACAGGATCAGTTCATGAAATTTATGACATATATGTGGAAATCAGCGCAGGATGGTTGGTTTGCTCTCTCTCTCTCTCTCTCTCTCTCTCTCTCTCTCTCTCTCTCTCTCTCTAGCATAAATGTGATGTACAGTATTTTCCTTTGGGAAATACATTTTGACTTCAGTTGATAAAAATATTCTTCCAGTGGTCATAAAGGTGTTTTTAGAAACTTATTCCGTAAGGTAAACTTTCTGAAGATGGGCATTAACGAAAAATACCAAAAAAGGCGGAATAAATATGAGCCATAGGTTCTCTGGGAAAATCTGACTTTAAAGAGCTAGTTTAAATTTTATGCTTCATAATCATTGTTTATATTTTTTATAAACGGTGCGCCAGATTCTATAGCCATAAGTGTTGCTGATATCATTTTCCTGACCTCAAATTCATCAATCATTTACCATAACAAAGGTTGGCTCCAGAGAAAAGATTGTCACTTCTGCTTTTATATGGTAATCAATTTATCTCAACAGCTTCAACTTTTTATCTTTCATTCGCATACTGTATCCACACTTCATTTTCGTAAAGAAGAGTTGGTTCAGTTAATCCTTCAAGCAACGCATATATCTTTCAGTGACACTCGATTCGAAATCTTTTTCCAATCTCTTTACCGTAACGTGTTACCTTTCTGTTGTTAACTATTCAGTGACGTGCCTCTTCTCTCATCTGACCATCACCCATTATATGTATTCCTGAGTGATTATCTAAATCGATCCATTTCATTTCTTCCACCATCCATATGCCATTTCACTACTAGATCCTCCTGTTTTCCTTTACCTCTGACCTAATTCGAGTCTCATTACTCCCTAACTTTCTTCTTAAGAATGTTCTGAAGGTGATTTACTAATTTCTGCAGTTTCTCTTAATTATTCACTTTTTTTTTATCATCTGCAAACATCAATCCTTCCAAACTCTGTTTATGGCTGCAAACCTCAGTCCTTCCAAACTCTGTTTATGGCATGTTTTAATATCCCAAAGTTTTGCACCTACGCCTAGTGTCCTTTCTCTCATTTCTCACATCACTCCATTCAGAAAGATGTGAAACATCGTTGGAGCCACAACACGCTCTCGTTTCAGACAAGGTTACACCAAACCAGTTACTCTCCAATGTTCTTATTCCAACGTATGCTTTGTTTCCATCACAAAACTTGTAATTGTTCTCTTCCAACCGTTTGATAATAAACACTTTATCCACACTTTTCTTTGTCAAAACATTACATATTCCTTGGTAACTAAGTAATATGCCCCTGCAATATTACATTCATTTATCTTACTATTACCATTATGACATTGATTCTCTCACCCATACCATTAAAACTTCTTCATCGTTCAGAAATACGTACAAACCTTGGCAAGCCACACAGTCACTCTTATCACACTAATACACAGCATCACCTCACCTGTTAACACTGTTTGTCGTTCCAATCTTTAAGCCTCTTGCTTGGCCTCCTTGAAGCATCGACAGTAGCTTCCACAAGGATTCCCAACGTACTTGTAAATAATTTCTCGTGTCTATCCATCCTCCTGTATATAATCTCATGTATCATGTCATGAAATTGCATCTCATTAAACTCTCTATTCTCATTTCCTGATCCCACCACTTCCTGCCTTTTTTTCCCCATTCTTTTACTCTCAACTCTCACCGCTGTTCCTATGATCACTACATGGGAAGTCACACACAAGTTATCTAATGTATCTGCCAACCCCTTATCTTCAACACTTTTGCATGCTTTATCTGTTTTCAACTTGCAAGCTGATCTCGCAGATTATATAATGTATACATGTATGTATGTATGTATGTATGTATGTATGTGTGTATATATATATATATATATATATATATATATATATATATATATATGTATGTGTGTATGTAAAGGTCATTTGATCCTACTTGATTTCAGTTCCTGTTTATGAACAGAGTTTGATCTGGCTTATCCTGAGACATATGTAACGAGCCGATATCATGTTGTATCTTCCCTAACTAAAATCTTATCAGAGGACTACTGGAATGAGATACTAAGTACAAAACTAAAACCTTTATTGACAAAAATCAACGAAAAATAAATCTCTAAAAATTACGAAGAATGAAAGTGTGTTTCTGCTATCAGAAAATCTTCTTATGAAATACAGGGTTCCAAATCATAAAACCCCAAAATACAGAAAATAATCTTGATCTGTCAGTGTATGAACAGGTCAATCAGAAAAACAGGTCATCTCAAATAACTTACCACTCATCCTGTAGGAGGGAGAGAGGAATAAGGGAGTGGGAATGGAGTGGAACAGAAATACCTGTGAAAGGCAAATGTCATTTAAAACTCATAAATGTATAATTGCAAAATACATCTTCCACTGTCACAGGAGATACCGTGTATTCACCCAGTTCTTGAAAACAAAGCTCAAACGTATGAATTCTTACTCACTCACACAAGTCCTCTGGGACCAGTCTCCATGTGAAAAATCACTCCATCTTCAGACACATGAATCGGATCTCACAAGTCCACCTGAACAACGGTTCTCCCATTATATTCATTATGTAACGCAGAACGAACGTACTTTTGTATGACATCATTCGGAGGTCAAAGTTCGGCAAGACACACCTCTGTATTTCAAGTTGTCACTATCGGGACATGCATCCTTCCAAAACTGATTTTTAACTGGTTCAGCTTTGGAGAATGTTCTTTTTGCTTTGAAAACGCATTTGCTAGCTCCGTGTCTTGTCACCATGAGCCTTTTGCGACTTCCTCTGTATGCGAACGGTTCTAGCACTTTTTATATGCCGTGTATAGTCAAATGGACCCTGCGAATAGCTGACCTAACTTTTCAAAAGGTCAGCTTCATGATTTTGCAGATTTACATACTGTATAGTTCGTGTTCGTATGATATTGTGAGTAGCAGTTAATAGAGAGTGAATTTTTGCCCTCGGGTAGGTTTGAAATCAAATCTAGAGTGCTCTGTGTCACTAGCTAACACCATTAGCAACCGCCCACGACATAAAATCTCTTTATGTAGAGTTTGAAGGTGAGTGCCACATAGATGCCTACCTGCCCTAAGCCTAAGTATTCTTTCATATAGGCCTAAAGCTCTGTCATGACATTACACAGCAAAACAATTCTTCAGCAGGGCGTGGATCTAGAGGAAATACAAGGTAATAATCATTACCACATTCATTCTTTTGCTGCTCATTCTGTGATAAATACCATGTGCTGAAAAGTTATGCAACATAGCTGTTTCTCATACTTACTCAGAGGGCTCATCAGCAGCTAGTTAAGCATCCCCACACACACACACACACACACACACACACACACACACACACTAATTGCTTAACGTGCGTGCTTTCTTTTGCTTCTTGATATTGAGGCTTTGCCATTCCAATGCTAATCCACGCCATCCGTCATTAATTTTGTAGGTTTTCCTCTTCTAGAAAATAACACACTTCAGCACATTATCAAACCAACCAAAAACACTGCTTTAATTTCACTCACATCACATAATGGTATGTGCAAACAGTGTATCTCAAGACTGTCAGTTTATATTCCATCTCGTTTTCATTATCCACACCACTTACATAAGAAGAGTTACTAAAGACCCCTTCATATGCCAGTTTAGCTCCATAGGCAACTCCTCTCTAAATCTTTTGCATTCATTCTGCTGAGCTTACCTTGCCTCACCTATTCCGCTTCTCGCCTCTGCTCTCACCTCACCATCATCCATTACATTTATTACCCAAATTTTATAAATTCACCACCTACATTCTTTCACAGTCCATTCTTATCCTGAATTTTATTGCCTGGTTTCTTGTTTTCCTGTTTCCATTGACAGTGGTTTAACTCTCTTGCTCACATGCACTTTCAACTTCTCCTTTTGGGAACATTTTCGAACTGACCTGGTAGAAAGTGTGTATGGGTCCGTGTGTGTGTGTGAGTACGTGTAAGAGAGAGAGAGAGAGAGAGAGAGAGAGAGAGAGAGAGAGAGAGAGAGAGAGAGAACGGCTGTTTGTTTGAGAGAGAATTCATTCGCGTCCTCTTCACAATCCCTGATGAACACCATATCAGTAGGCAACATGAGCGACTTCCCACACCATTTATGGCTTAATTTCTTTGTCCCAAATATTTGTTCCTAAATCATCTATTGACTTTTTGCATTATTTTCTTCTAGGAAGACAAGATGCCATTATAAATAGTAACTCCTGTCCGCTTTCACACACCTCCTTAACAACCTAGGGACAGTTTTTCAGTAAATCTCATCATTTGTCGTCTAGGTCAGTTTTCCCTTTAGTTTCAGATTTCTCACGTTTTATATATATATATATATATATATATATATATATATATATATATATATATATATATATATATATATATATATACAATATAATATATTTAGCCAAAAATGAAAAAATAAAGGAGAGTACCAAGCGCTGTGTTCTTTTCAACACATTGTACCTGAAAATGTGTTGAAAGAAAAATTTCTTTTATTTTTCCTTTGCCTTGGCTAAATATATTGTCACGCGCTATGTAGTGACATAGCATAACATATATATATATATATATATATATATATATATATAATATATATATATATATATATATATATATATATGTTATATATATATATTATATATGTGTGTGTGTACTACATATATATATATATATATATATATACTAGTTATATATATATATATATATATATATATATATATATATATATATATATATATATATATATATATATATATATATATATATATATTCATGAAACTACAAATGTCGCTTTTTAATATCGAAATCACGCTACCTCTGTTATCTCCGTTGTTGAGAATTGTCGTTTGAGAAGGGAATTTATATAATGATAAATGAATTGGAATCGTGGGGACAATGAACCCGCGACGAAAGCCTATTCAGCGACTCCAGTTGGACGTAAACCATTGAGCCATCGATGAGAGGTGTGATAAAAATTTCATAACAAGAGCTGCGTGTTCCAAACGCACCAATGAACTGTCATGGCGGAGGGGTCGTTGTGAGCCTAGTACTTTCCCCTCACGACGGGTAAAAGCGATACGACATCTCTGGCAAAGACTTAATACTAATGCCCTCTCTTGGATATTCAATGGTTTACGTCAACTGGAGTCGCTGAATAGCTTTCGTCGCGGGTTCGTGTCGATTCAATTCATTTATCACTTATATAAATTCCTTCGGCGACAATTCTCCAATCTTGAGATATACTGAGGTGGCGTGAATTTCGATATTGCTTTATTACTTTGTAGCTTCATGATTGTATAAAAATCGGTGTGATAAAATTTCATATATATATATATATATATTATATATATATACACACATGCACCATATATATATGTGTGTATGTATATGTATATGCATATTTTTACCGTTCCTTTCACATACGGAGTATATAGAAACAAACCAAGCAGTAGTCACTGACACATTTCATCATTTACCTTATGAATCAGAATGAACCTCCGTGAACTTGTTTGCCATGCATAGTGATGACTTTTCAATTTTCGTTGAAAAATGTGAAGCAACAGATTCCTTTGCTATAAGTCACTTTTGTCAATTGCAGTAAAAAATAAATGATGATTATTCTATGTAAGATACTATGAAAAAAAGAATTCAGGATAGGGAATTACTTCGTATATGATATTCTCGACTTATTTTTCAGGCACTCACTTATGCATGGTAATTGAGATCACTTCTTCCGTCAGAATGTTTTAAAGTATACATTCATCGGAAGATACTTTATCCTTTCAGCTTGTTTCTTTGTTAGGTAAAAGCAAATAGTTTTAGTTTTATTGATTATGAATATTTTTTATATGAGAGAGGAGAGAGAGAAAACACGCTATTGTATGTAAGTACATTATAATTTAAAATTGTGATTATGATTATTTCTGAATAATAGACATAATGCGTTTATGAACATCAATAACAGTGAAAAAATCGGAAGATATTAATCAATATAGTTGATTGTCGCATAAGGAGGAATGCAGAAAGCAGGATTATGTGTTTCAAGGAACAAAAGAATAAAGCACAAAACAGCTGAATAGAACATTTCGCCTTTTGGTCTGATATTGATGAACATTGATTGGGCTTTCATTCAACTGTAAATTTCATACGAATCGAAGCATTACATTTGTAAATTCGAAGGTCTTATAATTTGAAGATATGGCTGACTGCAGGAAATGTTGATAATGATCAGCATTGTGAGAGTATACGCTTCCGACTTCTAAGAGCTTTCTGATTAACGAAAACGCCATTATGAGTACTACAAAGGTAGATAACTTTGTCAGTCTCTCCCCCCAGAAATGAGAGAGAGAGAGAGAGGAGAGAGAGAGAGAGGGGAGAGGAGAGAGAGAGAGAGAGAGAGAGAGAGAGAGAGGTTGGTGCAACGTCTGCAGTCTTTCGTGTGAGGATTCCTTCTTTCCGAATGGTAACTGACACAAACCTCGAAACGAGGCAAATGAACACTGACGGCCGGTCTGTCTTCATGCACATTTATACAAGATGGATTGCTTTTGTACCAAATTTGACTGAAATCCCTCCAACCTTGTAGGAGGTGTGAATGACAAGACGCACAAATGGAGGGAAAACTATAGGTTCCCAGCCGTTGTTATTAGAGAGTTGATTATAATGAACTGAACATAATTATATTTCATAGTACAGCGAATGGCGCCGTATAACATTGAAGTCCTTGGTATGTTTTTTTTTTATTTAGAAAAATAAACTCTGCCCTATCTCTGAGAAATAAATGAAGAAATCGAGAAAACAGCGCTAGTTACGGTAGTAAGCTTTGCACCATCCCCAATTGTTTTTAGTAATGACCCCCATAACTGTCCAGTGACTGTCATCGTGTTAGAATTTTTTTTACCTATACTCACAGTATGGAAAGAAAAAGACTGACTTTGACTTTGTATGGCCTTGAATAGGTTCTTTAGGCGGTCATACAGTCTCTAATAACCATAGTTGCCCTTGTGCTGGTGTAAATAGCACTATAGTCCCCAACCACATATTCAAAGAACTAATTTTTCTCTGGTTGTTGATGTATCTGTTGGGGTGTGCCTCTCACACCGATCATGAGGACTGTATGATAGAAGGCATTAAAGTCAAACTTTTACAAAGGCAAAGTATTTATGTCAAACTTAGGTGGTGAGTCGACCACCGTAATGCATCGATGTGCTAGCTCAGTGGAATTAGTCCATCAACTCTGTCCATCAGTGTTGTTTTACCTACCATGCCAATTCTAGTAAACTTGTTACAAAGCAGAATGTACATAGATATATCTTTGAGGGGAGAGCATCCCTCTGTCTGTCCACTAGTGTGTTTGTCACACACAACCCTATCATCGCATTTCCTCATACATAGTTGAAGGGATTTCATCGAACTTGAACAAATGTAGACTATCATGCATAGATATGTTATGTATGAAGGGACATGGTCCTTCAGTCACTCCAGCAGTGTATTTCACATACTTTCTCATCACAACCCCTACATGGTTGAAGGGATTCAGTCAAAGATGGTACCAGGGCCTACCTTCATAACGTGAATATGCATGAAGAGAGGCCATTCAGCTTTTGTCAGTGTTTCTGTCACTCTTGCCCTGTGATGACAACTATATAGCTGAAGGGGTTTCAGGTAAAGTTGATGCAAAGGTATACCATTATGTATAGATATTCATGAAGAGAGATCATCCATCTGTCTGTTCGTTGGTGTTTCTTGTCTTACGTGGAAGGGATTTCAGTCAAATATGGTACAGAGATAGAGGCTCAGGCAGCGATGTACTTGGTGGTAGATCATCTGTCAGTCTGCCCAGCAGTGCGTATTCACATTTACCTAGCCATTTCATCTCTTACACAGTCAAGAGGATTTCAGCCAGCGTTAGTACAAAGGCCGACCATTGTGCATAGGTGAGCATGAAGGTGATCGTCCATTTGTCTCTCACTTTCTCACTGCACAGTTGAAGAAATTTCAGCGAAATTGGGTACAAAAGGTACACTATATTGCACAAGATGTGTTTGAATGTTCGTCAGTGGGTTTGTTGGCAGTTACCTTTCCATCACAACCTCTTATACGCATGAAGGGAGTCAAACATCTTGCATAGGTGTTCCACCATGCACAGAGATGAGTAAAGAAGGTAGATTCTCTGTCTGTCTGTTGATATCTCTGTCCATCAGTGTGTGCGTTATTTTTACTATGTCATTGCAAATCCTCCATGGATGAAGAGATTTCAGTCTTATGCTGGAATGTACATTAAAGGAAAGTAGCATCTGTTTATGTTCCTGTCACTCTTTGTCATCATAACATTTCATGCTTCGTTGAAGAGATTTTAGTCAAACCTGTTCTCTACCTTTAAATTTCGGCACTCGTAGAATTGTGGGCCGGTAGAGGACAAAATGTACTTTAACTATGATCGCGGAATAGTTGATATTGTTTTTGGTAGCGTATTTTTTACCCTGCTTGTCCTAAATTATCGATTCAGTAAAAGTTTTCTTTATTATTACGGATGAATAAAAGATATATAAGTTTCCAAAATGTTTGCTTTATTTTTGCTTACTGTATAATCATCTTAGAGAAGTTTCATTCTTAATCATGGTATCTTTACAACATATTTCTTATGCCTATGTATTCCACCGATGCTATCGGCTTCAATGATCCAGACAGTCACTACGTCAGATTACCCGTATTACCAACTCCATCAGTGGCTAAGCCATATTTCTAATCTGAGTCAAATAGATCAGGTTCCAACTTCGTTCACATACATTATTTCCTTCTCATTCATACATTTTTATACACAATACAGCAGATCAAAATAAAAAATCACACGTTCTGTTCCCCGACCTTTGGTTTAGTTTTGGCTTCTCCTCGTCCATTTTCTCCAATAACTGGTGATGCATTTTCTCCTCATTCTAATCAAGTCGATTCATTGCTTGTATTTTATTGGCTTCACCATGTGTTAACACGCTCGAGTATTGCAGCAGGTATTGCTTTATTTACTGGTCTTTCAGCAATTTCTTCGCTTCATGGAGGTATATTGTATTGCTATATCACAATGTGACTCTAAATTATTTGAGCGTTATTTTCTGATTTACATTGAAATTATAAATACATGCACACAATGACACAAACTCTAAAATGTGTATTGTAAGGCATTGATTTTTATTCTCATGTCTACTAACAGTTAGAGCTTCTTAGATATTAAGTTTACTTGGGTGCTTATGTGTGGGTATCCTCACTAGATGATGTTGCTTAAGAAACAGAATTACATAGCATTTTAATTAGTTATTAGAGAGACTTAATTGAGATATAGAATAACTGCGTATTTGACTAGAAATAAGCTTGTAATTATGTGCCTATACACTATACGCCAGTTTCAATTTCCGGGTATTCATCAATACATGTTCTCGTTAATGGTTATCAGAGATGCTTCAGTATTAACGTCCACTTTAATTCTGGCAATTATACTAAATTACATCATTTGACACGGGTTAGAATGACTGAGACTGGGGCTAAATACTTCAGCGAACATCTGATGATGAAGTGTGTGTTTTTTCAGTATAATTTTGAATTGTGACTTTGAATTTCAGTAGGCTTCCCAAAATTGCTTTCACATAAAAAAAAAAACTTAAAACCTGAAGCAAGGCATGTTAACCCTTAGGTATAATACAGCATGTCATTAAAAAGGATAGATAAGTTGTTTTAAAAATATAATTTTTGTTCCTCAGTGCTATTAAGTTGAAAATTCATATTTGATGATGTAAAAAATCGTTTTGCCGTGCGCAGTTGAACGCCAACAATTCATTCATTTAAAATGTTTATAGCAGCAATAACCAATATTATTCAACATATATATATATTCTTGTTTATTTGCGGGCGCGCATGTCTGCATACATGCATACATGAATATATTCTTATTTTGCCGTTACAGGTAAATTAACTAGTTTAGCTTTTCTCTCTCTGGATATTAAGAATCTTACTCCACCTTGGTGCTGGAAAATGTTCTGTTTGCGCATGTAGGAAAATGGACTCCATTAGATAAATGTGGTTTGTGATAGCTCTAGGACTGCAAATTACTGCCTAATCTTTAAAATGTCCGCTAGCAAAATGTCTGAATGCCTTTGCTGAAAGTAATCATTTGTTCTCTTGTTTACACAGGCTTGCGCAAGGGCCTTGATGCTTGTGGTGTTCTTTCAGTCTCCAGTTTCGTATAGAAATCTCTAGATCCTGTTCGTATAGTTCTTTACTGTAGTGCTTCCTTTGACCATGTTGTTGAATCGTTAAAAATATTAAACTCGGTGATATTGCTTTTATCGTTAGCTGGCGGACATTAGTCTCACTACATTGCTATTTTTATTCCTTAATTCTCATTTTGTTTTTCCCTACAGATCTGCTTATCCCATTGTGGCAGTTGGATTGGTAGTATTCTGCTTTTTTAAGTTAGGTCTCGGCTTGTAATAATAATAATAATAATAATAATAATAATAATAATAATAATAATAATCAACAGTGTTCTCTTAATAGACACTAGTCGAATTACAGTTTCATTCCATGTAATATACGTTTTGCATTTCGAATTTGTACCAAGCCTGACTTCAAATTAACTCATGCAAAGGTATTGTCTGTACCATGTTCAACAAATTAGTGTGTGAACTCTCGTCAGCAATAGACGGATTAATTTGAGTTCCAAAACTGTTTCAAAAAAGACATTCCTTTCGAATCGGCCGTTACTCTTGGAACATCCAGTTTTCTTACTTTTGTGAATGACGTTTACATTATGGGAAATGATTGACCGTAATTGCAGTCGTCAGATGATTCTGGTAGTAAAAAGCAAGATACATTTTATTCTTTTGCTTACAAATACTTCTAGAGTTTGCGTTGCTCATAAATCTGAAAACCAAAAGCAAAGTAGCAAGGAAAAAGATTATTATTATTGTTTGTTGATAGGAAGGTGGTGCTCTTAGAATAAGGTGGTGCTCTTAGAATGCTGAAGACTCCATAACATCTTGTGACGTGTCCACTGACTATAAGGCCTTGGATTTGTAAATGGGAAATAGATTTCAGTAAGAAATTTGTAATTTGGAGCAAAATAAAAGCTTCAAGAAAGTTGATATGTTAAAATAAAAGAACAAGAATGCAAGTATTAATCAACAACAAACGAATATATCAGAATAAAAACGAAAAAGAAAAATTATATAAAATGTGTGCAAAGAAAATGAAGTACAGTTTCTTTAAGGTTAATTTTCATCTTTTAATATAATGCTCTGTGCTCTACTCAGTTTCTCGAAGAATGTACTTCTTTGAGAATTTCCCTTTTTATTTTTACAAGAGGATTTGCATTTCGAAGGTGTAGAGAAAGTTAAATCGATCTTGCTGGTTGCTTTTTAGAGTCCATGAATTGAGATTTTTTTCATATCCGATTCCACGTATTGTAAATTACGTTTGGTGTTCATAACTACAACTACAAGTGCTACATTGCAAATTGTACTGTTCTGTTTGATAGGCTAAAAATTGTTTCAGTAGTAAAGACAAGAAAAGCGAACGTCCAAAAACAATGCCGTTGTTTCAATATATGTCAAGGCTCACAAATACACGCATCGGAGTTATTCTCGGGTACCCGTTGCATAGAAGTCAGGAAGGTATACATAAGTGTGTGTGTATGTACATATATATGTACACATGCACGACAATATATTACAGTTCACATTTTACTATTACCTGAAGAAGGTATATAAAATGCACTAGGTATTAATGCCTTTTATTTCCTTCACATTATGTAAAAAATATTGTGATTGTCCAAGTTAGTGACTACTTTAAAATGAATGTAAATGTAACAAGTAATCTTAAGAAAAAGTATCGCACATACCAATTAGTTTCCAGTTTCATACAGGTTAACATTGAAAATGCTTAGTTGAAGAGTTGAAGTCAGTTTTTTATCGACTTTGAAAACTGAGAAAGGAAGAACACTGTACAGTCATTGTTCTAATCCGCGCAGTCGTTCGCTTTTGAAAGGGAGCCATATTTTCATATGTGACATTGAAAAAGAGAGTATTGAAACCCATCTTGATCATCTACAGGCATAATAGTCTGTAGCGCATATTTCAAAGATTTCAGATGGACGACATATCGGATCGATATCATCATTAAGGAAAACTTCCAATAGCATGTACTTAGAAATGAAACATAAACCACATTAGTATCATATTTTTGCAACATTTTGTGTTCATGTTTCTAGTTTTGTTACTTCTACAAAAATATCATTTGCCAAATGTAAATGAATAAGATTGTTTGTAAAGTTGCCGGAAAGTGACTCGAGTTGATTTACAATATAATCACGTATTCTTTTAGAGGAAAATGTGTTGTTGACCACGATAAAGCGAAGTGTAAATAACACTGAATAAAGAAATGACAGTCCATGGAAAATTCAGTTGAGAAGGAGGGATATATCGAACTTCCTTCCATGCTATTCCTGGCGGTATCTGTGACATATCCAGGAATTTTATTTATGACTGCAGTTATTCTTCTGAATTTACATAGTTCTGGCGGCACTTGTTGAGTGTGCTCCATGGGAACTACTCGTATTTGTGTGTGTGTGTGTTTTTTTTATAAATACTCATGTTAAGACATAGTCTTATCAGTATGATAAGAGATGATTTTGATTTGAAGTGAATCGAATTTATATATATATATATATATATATATATATAATATATATATATATATATATATATATATAATATATACCATATATATATATATATATATATATATATATATATATATATATATATATATATATATACGAGGTAAGTCAAAAGTTCAGGAAAAATTGTTGAATGATATTTTTAGAAATGAAACAACCCAAATACTTGCAAACAATTACTATGAGGTAGTGACCATATAGACTTGTTACCTCAGTCATCACCTACCGTGGTGTTAACATCTGGCTTCAGAAAAGTAACTTGAACTCATGGAAATAAAAATTTTGAGATGAGAGCTAAATTTCAAAGTTCCTGACCAGGGCTTGACTGGAAACTAGAAAATTATTTTGACTTTGCAACAAGTTTATGGAGTGATTATTCTCCCATCTAAATCAGTTGTTTATGATTGATCAAACATTTAAGGATGGTTTGAGGACTCAAAGACAACCCAAGAGAGGGAATATCCAAATGAAAATGAAAGAATTGTGGCTTTGTTGCAGAATCTAGTGGATGAAGATCTCAGATTACTATCGATATGATAGCTAATGAAACTCGATCTCCCATGGTTCCGCATTTTCAATTTTAATGAAAATCTTGTTTGAGTAAACTTTCTCAGCACGTTAGTCCTGCAGCGTTGCAGAAGACCCAACTGCATCAAAGAGCTGAACTTTCTTGCAGTTTTAACGAAGATTGAAATCAAATGAATCGGAGCTTTTTGACCGGATTGTTACTGGAGATGAAACTTGATCCATCAATATGACCCAGCAAAATTCAATCAAAGCAATGGTTACCAAGAGGTTCAGCTGCTTTCAGTGAAGTTCAAAGTGGCGAGATCTGCCCAGAAGGTTGCGGCAACAGTGTTTGGGACCCAAGGAGTGATTTTTGATTGATTTTGAAGGACAAAAACAATCACTGGAAACTACAAAGGTGTTTTAAAAACTGAAAACTGCATTGGCTAAAAAACGTCGAGGAAAGTTGCAGCAGAATTTTGTTCCGTCATGATAACGCTCCAGCACATTCATCAAGGGTTGCAAGAGAAGTCCTACGGAAATTTAGGTGGAAACCTTCCACATCCTCCTTATAGTCCTGATCTTGCTCTTTCAGATTTTTTCATGTTCCCAAAACTCAAGTGGAACACTTAAGAGGAGTCCGGTTTGAATCTTTGGATGCTGCTAAACATGCAGTTTCAACATAGTTTAATAGAAAGGCCCCAAATTTCACAAAGAAGACTGCAGAGGTGAACAGCGTCTTGAAAGTGTATAGAGTTAGATGGTAGATATGTAGAAAAATGATGTTTGAATTTCCCCAAATAAAAGAGTATATTGAATTTTCCTGGAACTTTTTGACTTACCCTCATATATATATATTATATAGTGTGTGATGTCGAATGATTGGAGAACAAATGAGAGCAAACAGCCACTGCCTATTATAATTGGAGTAATCAAGACTGAAAGGGGGACAAATTTTAGAAAAACGACAAAGGAAGGAGAAGAGAGAGCGAGAAAGTAGTGGCTAGAGGCTGTGGAAGAAGTCTTTGAACTGAGGACTTTGTTATCCAGGGAGCAAGAGATTGTTTGCAAGTTATAGGTGGGTGCCATAGCTTTTGTAGGATCGGTCAGCTCGTAGCAGCCTGTAATGTTTAAGGCATTTCTATAGTACAGAGGTAAACGAAGCTTCGTTTGTTGTTGAAGTTTTGTGTACGGTGTATTATCCTCCATGCATTAGATGCTTGCTGAATGTGGATGTGAACGTTGTTGTAATCAAACGGTCAGTCATTCAGTTCTTGAACGAAAACTAAGCTTGCAAAGGTCTCATTATTACGCGGCTGTGTTACCCTCGTGAATTACCTTGAACATCCAATGGGCATGGCGTGAGGGGCTAACATCCTCAACCCAAAAAATGTATGCTGTAAAATTGAAGGGGTAACTGCTGCCGTCACCCTCTCTAAGTGAGTAATGTATACGATGAATATATATATATATATATATATATATATATATATATATATATATATATATATATATATAATTTATATTATATATATATATACTGTATATATGTGTGTATAAATATACATGCAAATGTATATGTATGTATATATATATTATGTATATGTATATGTATATATATATTATATATATATATATATATATATATATATATATATATATATATATATATATATATATATATATATATATATATATATATGTACACACACAGACACTATCACAAAAGTTCATGTTTGCTTTGCAGCAGATCTTTAGGATAGCGAAGTTAGTCCTCGTTGGTTATGGTCAGATCTTGAATGTGTAACCAGTAGAATGGTAAATGTTGACATTTACGCCCACACTACCACCCGTAGGACAAGCATGTGACTGGCATCGTTATCCTATCATTGCTCTGTGCGAAAGGTAACTCCTGGAGCCACCGCAAGTATAACACTCTATCTAACTAGTCAGTTGTGGTTGGTCGAAACTAGTGAACAGAAGGGCATGAGGCTTGTAACCTCATCCAAAACCACTTGCTGAAAATCAGAAGGTTAACCAATGCCTGGAGCCACCCATCCCTTCAAAGGAAAAAAATAATATATTAAATGTATTTCACTCAGTTTTTTTTTTTTTTTTGAGAGAGGGGAGAGATTAAGAAAATCTTCGACAGAGGGAAAGATAAAGAAACTCGTACAGAGGTTAAGTTAGATTATAGCGTATTCTTGTGATTGGTACATCACCACTACTCAGCGAATTTTAGGTATGCCTCTTTTTTTGTTATTATTCTTAAGGCAAAGTTTTACAACTCTTAATAAAAGTCTTAATGATTTTCACATTAATTTTGACTTCGTAATTGCTTACATATGATTTGTAGTGCGACCCAACCTCTATGACATTATGCCGCTTACTCATCCTGCGTCCTGCTATTTGTGGGAATTAATGCCTGCTAAAATATTCATGTTGGTTTCAGAGACTATTTACTGTCGTAAACACGGCACCTCTGTGACTGCACCACGGTTTTCACATTTTGTTTTACCGTTGCACAGCTTTATTTATGGCAGCAGTATTTTTGACTCGGTGAAAAACGGCAGAAAATGTTGCTTTCAAAACTTTGTTTTATTTTTTGAGTACATCTGTACTGTGTAATGATACGCCATGTGTTTATTTCTTATATTTTTTGAGTACATCTATACTGTGTTAAAATACGCCATATGTTTATTTGTTTTATTTTTTATTTTTTGAGTACTTCTATACTATGCTTATAATACTTCATATGAAATGAGTCATAATTATGGTTTTTAAGGAAAAATATTCATGGTTATAATAGCATCACAGTGCTATTCATACTTTGAAGTCAGAATAATGAATGCATTTCCTTTTGACAATGAATTATTTACCCGTCAGCAAGCCTTAGAAATCTTAAGAAGATTTACTGTATAAAACATTAAAAGCAGGGTAACTGACGTTCGTTCAACTGCATTGAATACCAGTGTAAACATTTCAGTGCCCCCAAAGTTCGCTTAAAAGTGTGTGATGGTCTTTCAAAATATTAAGTACGTGCCTGGAAGAGGTGTAGAAAATTTAGAGCACTTCTCGAAAAGACTTAAAATAAAACTTATCGCTGGAAACGATCTCTTTTGCTAATTTAAACGAGTAATTATTGACGCATTAAGAAGACGAAGAAGAATTGTCTTTTGAATACTTTAGTTACACAGACAGGAGTTAATCATAGAAAATGAAGAATGCCATGGTAGAATTAAAATGCCAGTCAACCGGTCTAACCAGTTCTTCTAGCCGGTCGTTTCCAGAATATGGATTTTCTCACATAATTTGCATGTACTTAAAGTTAACGAGACTTCGGCAGCAGATTTGTCTTCAGTTAAGAGATAAAAAAAAAAAAATAGTGCCTGCTGTACCCGCTCAAAAAAATAGACAATTATCCTGTTGTCCCCATCCAAAAAAAAAAAAAAAAAAAAACAATTTGCTTGCTTTACCCGAGAGAGAGAGAGAGAGAGAGAGAGAGAGAGAGAGAGAGAGAGAGAGAGAGAATTGACATTTGCATCCTGTAACCGAGCTTTGTATGAGCATCCATGCATTTTTTGGTCTGTTCAACTTGAAAAAAAAACTGTAAAGTGAATGAATTCAAATAATTTACGTATCCATTTTGTATTTTATTAAGTAGATTATTAACGTTTTCCCCTTGTGTGCAATAATTATGGAAATGATCAGACACATCTAGCTACTTTGTGGATGAAGGCTGTGAATGGGAATTTGATGATAATAACCATTGCCAGGGAAAATTAAACCTTGGAATGCATGATCTAACAATCAATCTTCCTAATCAAAAGGCTCCGCTGGCACGTCTGGGAAAGGGGGGATTTATGGGCCGTAATATTCCAGATCAGACGAGACTGTAGAGTGATTTAGGTAGTCTCTTATTCAGGTATTCTCTTCCGTACGCATCACATTTTGTCTGTTCGTATTTACATTTCTTTCTGTCTGTAAATGAAAAATTACGGGGGAAAATGTACAGACAAATTTACTATATAAAAGTAATTTTCTCAGCGTCTGTTACCTTTTTTACAAATTAAATTTGTAAGTTGTACTTA
Source organism: Macrobrachium rosenbergii (assembly GCF_040412425.1). Lineage (NCBI taxonomy): Eukaryota > Metazoa > Arthropoda > Malacostraca > Decapoda > Palaemonidae > Macrobrachium > Macrobrachium rosenbergii. The sequence goes on from NC_089741.1 coordinate 57,091,732, forward strand.
CAGTTTCTGGAGGCAAAATGGCAGATATTTAACAAGTTTTAGGTTGGAATGGCTGTAGGTAACTTCCGGGTCACCGCTATCTATAATATATCCCTGTTGCATTATAAATCAGTAGACTGTAGTACAGAAGTTGTACGCTCGATGTCAGGTAAATGGACTATAGTGATACATATCTTTCAGCCCAGTTTAATTTATGTTTATACTGTTGTATGATACTGTTAATACTGTTACCTTAACGTTAAAGTATTCTTTGTGCACTTTTTAAATCCAAGTCTAAGTTGTTTCACTGTCGAAACCTAAATAAAATAATGTTTGCAACATATTTCTACATGCACAAGCGAGCATAGGTCTGTAGAAACATATGTTGAAACAAATACATATTGACACGTCATCGCGCGCTCATTACATACACACACACATATATATAATATATATATTCTGTCGTTATTCTGTCTTTTTATAGGGAAAATAGAAACTCTTCGTTAATATCACGGAAAATTTTCAAAATTATGTTTTAAAACATGATTTCACTGTATTACTTCCTGATGAATGATTATTCTTAAAACATGTTTCTAAACCAAGGTTTGGAAAATCATTCATGGTCACAAACCAGTGGGATCCGGTCTAGGTGTTGTCGGTTACTTTTTTTAACAGTCACATTATTTATTGATGTTGAATCCACCCCACGCGCGCTGTTATTTACCAAGGATGTATTATCAAACCTACAGTGCCCATAGCATTTTCTTGGAAATGGTATTTCAGGTTAACTGAAAAATTCTCGTGTGATAGTTCAGGTCTAATTCATGGTGAAAAACCTCCATTGACCTAGAATATTGAGCCTTTTGTGGTTGGGGCAGGAAGGGGCGAGGAATGATAAGTTCAGCAGTAGCTCACCCGTAAGGATCTGTATTTAGATGTATATAATTTTTACGGAAATTTCAGGGGTGATATTTAAAAAAAAAATATTTATACATATATATATATATATTCTATGTGTACATACATACATTTTATATATATATATACATATATATATATATATATATATATATATATATATATATAAAATTTCTTTTCTTTATTTCTGTATTATATGTCTTTCGCCTTTAATAACAGGTTCTTTTAGGGAGGGAACTTCCAGTTTTCCAGCAACTCTTGAAGGATGTGGTTGCTAGTCTATGCTGACTTTGGTTTTTGGTAGCTTGGTGGATTGGTGGACGATAGAGAGCGATCCACGGACCCAGCAAACGTGTGAGTTGTGTTATACCACTGAATCACGGCATATTTACTTATATTCTCCGCTTTAGTTAGTCTCTTACGGGTATGCTAATGCTCCCACGAAAGGAAGTTTAGCAGAAGAATCCGTGCCAAGGTGGTTATCATTTTCAGCATTTTCAGTCAGTTTAAGGCCCCGAAGCGATTCCCCATGGAGCCACACTGAGCTGAGTACGATAGATTAGCTAGCGTGCAAACCGAATAATAGCTGATTATTATACCAATCCAGAAACGTGCGCTGATTGGCACAGCAGATCTGTAACGGCGTGCGACTATACAGTTATTAGATGTTTCTGTTTTTTTTCTTAACTGCCGAAGTGCATACAATGGGCAGCGCTATTTATCCCCCATTCTCAGAAGAAGGCTTGGTAGCTCCCATATTTGGAGCTTCTTCCTCTGATTGAGAGATTGATCTTTAAAGAGGTTGTGCGTCTGAAGCCACTAAGCTTAAATTTGTACTTCTCGAAGAGTCTTGTATTTAAAAGCTTGTTTTCTTTTATCAGTTTTTCCCGATGTCTGATTTTTGTGATTACAAGAAATCATTGTATTTTTTATTTATTTGAAGCGGGTTTCCATGTGCACACATATTTGTATTTGAGCGGGTATTTACACGTTCGCTCATTTATCATGTCCGCCTGTAATCACTTGGGCGCACATGCACATAAACACACGGAAAGTCTTTATTTTCTTTATGTATACACTTACGAGTGCACATGTGTGTACCCTGCAAGATGTAAGAAGATATCTTCTCACATCTTGTGCACCTGTATGTGAGTAGGCACGCATGAACGTGCGCGGAGGTTTACACACCTACGTAAAATCACTCTACTTCTCCGGAGTATAAAAGGACAGGAGTTCCAAGGAAGTGGCGGCAACGCTTTTAGGGCAAAACATTATGCCCCAGGAACCTGAAGGACCCGCTGCCAGAATGGCCCTCGGTCTCGTATATTTATAGCGAGAATGCATCGAGGAATTCCTCGAATGATTGATTTTGAGTGAGTTTATAATATATACATGTATAAATTATATATATATAATATATATATGTATATATTGATGTATGTATATATATATATATATATATATATATATATATATATATATATATATATAACATATATATATATATATATAGGAAATGAGCAAATGAGAACGTATTTTACAGAAATACATTTTTACTCACATCTGGACCGAACCCTGGTTTTTCATGTGAGAGTCCAGGCAAATTGGCAATTGCTAACGGCCTGGACTCTCACTAAGAAGATGAGTTTGTCCCAATGGAGTCAAACATTACATACCACAAACACACGCATATATATATGTGTACATATATAATATACATATACATGCACATATATATGTACATCTACATACGTACAGACAGTGTTCGTTATGTAAATGCGTGTGATTTTCTTCGTAATGTTATTAGTTGGAGGTTGAACTAAGCGTTCGATAGAAAAGAAAAATGATTCTTAAGATATTCCATTTATTTTGTAGGGTATCGTAAAAAACAATTTTTCAGGCTCAGTTTAAAAAAAAATTATACTTATATAATCTTATTATATTAACTTTTTACGAAATACCCCATTCTTTACTCATATTGGTATTTATTTTGTCATGTAGATCTGTTGGATTATTGGAATATTCCTACCCCGGTTCGGATGTAAATATCGTTGTTTCCATTGTTGCGAAAGGTATCATTCTGGCAATTGAAGTTCACATTTGAATGCAATAGTTAGAGAATCGACATCAAGTACGATAAGGTCACAATACTTTTAAGTGGAACTGTCACAAGAATCAACCTACAGATTCCAAATGTCGGCCATCTGCTGGCATATCATTCAGCGTGATTGTATTGCTGTAATATTCTCGATCCAGTGACCACGTACTAATTACATTTCTTACCCTCTAATTGTATTAGAATTAATCCTTTACAGTTAGGTTACAGGAAAACTGGCAGTAGGAGCCTATTTCATTGGAAGGGACACTATTGGTATCTTCTTGAGGTGTTCTAGGAGATATTTATTCTTTATTCTTTTTCATTTTACCAGACTTTGTTGGGGGTTGTTATCATAAATGTTACCGATCTCTGTAATACTCAGTGGTTTTATATATAGAGATATATATATATATATATATATATATATATATATATATATATATATATATATACTATATATGACATATTTATCTGTCCACATATATAGAAACAGTTATTGCTTCCTTTTGCCCTTAGAGTATAAAGACAGATTAGAGAGAAAATATGTAATTGGCTATCGTAGTATTGATTACAAGCCTTTTGAACAAACACAGCGATAGAAAATAAGAGTATTACAATTACCCAAAATTACATTTTCTGTCACAGTGTCATGAGAGGTTTTTATTGTGTGCTTAATTAGTTGTTAAAGCAAGTCAGATGATCTGACTTGATGATGTGTTACGTTAATGAAAGTTGTCAAATAATTTTAGTTTTTGTACGTAGCATATGAGTTGGCCTCACGTGAAGGTTTCTGTAAAGATTATTTATTAACTAAATTTATTGACTAAATTTTGGTCGCAGTAATAGTTGTGAGATGTATGCATGGAAATTTTTCATGGAGCACCATTAAAAATCAGTATGTAGTGGCAGCGTTCAGCATAATCTTCCATGGTATTGGCAAAGTGAAGTTGATATTAATGATGTTAGTGGCTAATGCAAGTAGGAATTAAATTGATGGTATAATTTTGTCATTACTTACCTTGCTACTTCATCCCTTTAAGTACTTCCCACTTTTTTTTATTTATTTAAAAAAAATTCACTCTCTTTGTTAATTTCTCGAGAACATACAGTCCATTTTCAGGGATAAATTCTCAGCGTTCTCAGTGCTTTTGTTTTCGTTCTTTTACCTTTTTACTAAAAATCGACTTCACGATGAATTGTAGGTGAAGGTTCCCTCTCTTACTATTTCTTTTATTTTCTCTTCGTTCTCAGTTTTTCGCAACGATCAGAAATCTCGTTAGCGAAAATAAATGACCATACGAAGGAAAATTTCCATGTCAGTGAGTAAATGATGCTTCCGCCACTTTGGGAGAGGCCAGAAATGGTGGAAGAAACGCCATCGTCCTGGAGATCACGGGGAGCAGTTGGTCAATTATAGAACAAGATCTGGTTGTCGAAATCACAATAGCTTTTAAGGAGGAGGTTCCCAGAAAACAGAGTCCCAGCGTTGACAGCCAAAGTCAAAAGAAGAGTGGAGGAAGAAGAAGAGGGAAGAAAGAAAAAGGGAGAGGATATTCGAGTTCCCGAGAATGACAAAGAGGAAGGTTCCAGGAGGTGGAAAAGTGTAGTATCTTTTTCCAGGTACGCCAAAAGGAGAGAATCATTCCAGAGACGAGCCAGTGAGTGGATGAAGTTGATTCACATCTTTTTTTTTCTGTTACGCTGGAAAACCTCACTTGGCGAGAAAGCCAGAATTTTGCCACTCCAATTTGCTCGCTGTTTTGAAAATGGATGATATCTGATGGAGCAGTCTCGGTATCTTCACTTCATTTGTTGAGAACGTGCATGTCTCGTCGTGTTTTTTTTTTTTTTTATGAATTTTTATGTACCTTGCGATATGTCCTTCATTGCATCCGTTTACATATTTTTTAATTTAAGTCATCACATTGCACAGACATCTGTGTGAACTTATTTGAGACAATTTCAATAATCACTGGCATTTATGTATATATTTAAGCTTTAAGTCATTTTCCCTTAAAAGGGGGTGGCTCTAGAGAAACAGCGGTCTCGGGCACATTCATAGAGTAACTGTGTCATCATTGATGAACCCCTTATGTAGTTAAATTCCCTCAAGATTATCAGTTTCATACTCCTGTGCAGAATGATCAGCAGCAGCGCGACTATCTCCTTACACACACCAGTGCAGCTGCCTGAATGCTGCTGGTTGGCCCCACTTTTCTCCAATAATGTCTTTCATACTAGCTGTCCAAACCTTTCTAGGTATTCTCCCTTTCCCTAACACTTCCAAAATACACATTCTTCTAACAGCGTCACAAAGACCAAAATACACATTCTTCTAACAGCGTCACTTTCTTTGTAAAAATTTTAAATGCTCTCAACAACTTATATCGTGGTCTGTTCATTCTCAACACCCTTCACATGACCTGTTTGCCAACATCTACCTTTGCAATCGTATTAGCTAGTACAACCACAGTTTTGCGTGTTCCAGCCAGATACATGTTCAAACTCTTCAGTACTTTTCTGCTGGACTATATGCACTCATTGTTACAGCTTATACGTTTGTCATATTAAGCGTTACCCATATAATCCTTGTTCTAATGCCTTTGTAATCTTTCACTTGTCTCAAAGTCTTCTTGACACTACATATACTGCCATAGCTTTTTACCTTTAACTTTGTTAAGTACCAAAACTTCAGCTTTCTCTTTATAAACAAGTCAGCAAAAATGCATTTCTTCTCTTCTGCACCTCACTGATGCACATGCAAACTCCAAGACTAAGTGCACTATCTCTACAGGACATAGGGCTGCAAACCTCATGTACCCTGGCCATTTTATATCATGTAGAATTGTGGGGATGTTATTATTTTTGTCTCTTGTAATCCCACCTGAGTGAAAAGCGTGAATGCCATTGGCCTTAGAAAATGGAGATCATATGTTATTCAAAGGTCATTTCCTCCCACTCTTATTAGGTGATGCTCTACCTTGAAGTACAATACAGTATATCTATACCCTAAACCATTGGTATTTCCAAAGGCAGTAATACCCTTGTTGCATCACCAGCTACCACCATGATAGCAGACTTCATTTAATAGGTTGACTTAATGATCTTGTTGTCAGTGGCCTCAAGAGGGAGAGGTCATATGCCATTTATGGGCCATTTCCTTGCCCAAGGGGTTAACAGCAACCACCACTGGTTTAGGGCATAATGTATTGGACTCGGAAGTTTTTGATGGCACCAAGGGGGCACCGCTGTTCCCCTTGGTGTAGTAACACTTACTACACCTTGGTAGCTGTTAGTTTTAGTCGAGTGATGCGCGCGCGATATGTATTACATACTACACACACACACACACACACACACACACACACACACACACACACACCATTTTGGGTTTAGAAGATTCTGATAAAAATAAAAGAATAATATACCCGTCGTTTTTTCAGTAGTATTTCCCCCTTTTAATAGTTCCTGGCTCTGTAGCAGAGGCTACTTCAGTTTTGAATCGTTAGTTTCATGTAACTCATAACTTTTTGTGGGAGGTATCCATGCTAAAGATGAAGACTCTCTTTTTCTTAGCAATATTCTTTCTTTCCCTTTTTAAATATATCGGCTGCTGTATAACACATGCTGCCAAACTTTGTAAGACGTTAGTGTCGTGCCTACTTTACTTTCTTTCAAGAGATTACTGTTTTAAAGATGAATTTTTTTGTCTGTCTCTTGTTAGCGCTGGTCTCCCTTTTTGTGGCGCTCTGCTCTGTAGCTGAGGTTACCACCCTTTTTAAGGTATTAGTGGTATATCAACCTTATCTTTCTGTTGGAGATACCTGTGGTACAGTTAAATACTTCCTTTCTCTCTACTCTTGGGGCTCAGCTAGCAGAATAATTTCCCTGACTTTACTTTCTTTCTGTTGTCGGTACCCCTGCTTTACATGATTACTTTCTCTTACCAGTACGATACTCTCCTTTCATGGTGCACGGCTATGTAGTAGAGTGCGCGTAGCATATAGAGCATAATTTTTTCTCTCGTTTTGAAGGCTTCTCTCCTATAGATAATTCTCTTTTCCATTTCGCAGGTCTCATTTTGATAGCAGAGGCCGCCTCAGTTATTCAAGGCATCATTGCTTATCACATTTACCTTTTTAGTTGAGAATGTTTTCATAACCCATTAACGTAGTATTATAAAGATATTACTTAATTACATGATTATTTAAAACGGTAGAACAATACCCGGTGAGCTTCCACTTTTATTATTTTTAAATCTCTTGATGATGCTGATGGAACACAGGCCTTCCAGAGAGATTCCTGTACTCAGAAACACTACCAATATCCAGTATAGTTGTGAAGCATAGTGTGAAGTCAGTAAATTGGAAATGCACCAGAAGCCTATGTAAATGCATGCGTAAGATTGATTGATTGATATGCAGGCGTAAACTAACCTCACAGCGGCTATTGCCACCAAAGTTGGAAACTATTTTAGCTGTGAATTATTGTGATAGGAAAAAGTAAAATCGTTAATTCAAGAGAAATACTGTCAGTTCATGCATAATTTATAAACGCTTTCACACCTTCAGTTGTTAAATGTACAAGATGTAAACAGCAGCAATAAGTGGTCTTTAGAATAAAGTCTCTTCTACAAATCTATAGTTGACACTTGATTTGAAAACCGTTTTCTCTCCAAGCAGCATGGAAAGAGTGTTAGTAGGCTAACCTCCTCATATCAGTACTCGAAGTAGAAGCGGCGTCTTGAGTCCCCAAGTCGGACACTTGCCCAGCAAGCACTGCACAGTCAAGGAGATAAGGCAATCATTGCAGTAATGCTTGTGTTGTTTGCTCTATAAACATTCATGAGTTGAGACTGTGTACATAACTTTTAGATGACAAAGGGAGGTTTCCCATATATTTTCCATAATACTCTTGAACTTTACTCAGGATATTTCTAAAAGTCTTTTAGAATAGTTCCATTTGCAAAGGTTTCATATGGAAATGATATTATGATATCAGTTACTTGACGATTCAAGAAATCTAGGAACCAACACAGCTTTATTTTTTTGCTGGAATAAATTCTACACACACGTGCAACAGACTGTCCCTTGCTTTGACACTTGGTATACATACCTTTCCAATTGATATGCAGAGGTCATGTCGTATTGTCTGGAAATGCTAAACTTAGAAATTTGCTTAATTTTCAGAATAGATGAAAAGAAAGAGCAATCGCACATTATTTTTGCCCTGAAATTTTAAAAGTATTCACAGTGGCATCGTAAAGACACTTCAAGGGAGATGGGAAAGGAAATGTTGGAGAATCATATATTCCACCATAATCAGGTAGATAGTTACAAGCAGAACCTCCCTAGAATTATACTCAATGTGCATCCATATTTTCCCTGTGTGTGAAACGATAATCTACGGGTAATATGCTCCACGTTTGCACTTGCGGTCTGGTCTAAGCCTCATTTACCTCTGGCTCTTTTATAAGTATGCAGAATGAAAGTACCTTGGTCCGAATAACGGTTTTTACTTACCGACCTTCTCTTATATTTTGACGTTATGGGTGCTCCGTCGAAGAACAGGTACCTTACGTAGCTCTGTGTCATTGCAGCCAGATTATAAATGGTAAAGATGGAGGAAAAAACTGCGTCCCTCAACTTTCCGTGAGAATAATTCATTAATTCTTTCTAAACCATTAGAAAAATCTAGGCACTCACTGTGCTCCGTCATAATGCATAATTATTGTTTACCGTATTTGACAAATACATTTCCTCTCCTTGTTGCAGTTGTCATTATGTGCACCCGTTTGTGGTGTGTGTGGAGACGTTTTAGTGGCATAATGGATGAAAGTGGCATAATGGACATCAAGTGGTCAAAATTACTCTTGAGATTGTGCAAGTATATAGTTATCCAGATAATTTTTGAGCATTAATGGCGTGATTAAAGTATATATTTTATGATGATGCTAATTTAATTAGATTGATGATGTTTACGATGATACTATAACTATAATAAGATAATTATCACAATATTTTTACTATATTTCATTTTTAGTGTCTCTCTTGAAAATCTCTTGAAAACTTATTTTTCTCTTCATTTTGTAATATTATTGATGTTAAAAGGACGCCCAGACTTAGAGAATACATGAAATAGGGAAATATCTTTCCTATATCGAGTTTTTTTTTTCAGCTCTTTTAGGCACTGCCTAGTAGATAGAGGTAACTTGAAGAGTTAACCGACTTTTTATTTTCTTTTCCCGAAATGTACTGTGAATATTTTGCAAGGTTGGTGTAGAATGTTTGAAAATAAGGTCTGTGGCTTTTTGATTCTTTAAAGCTTAATTACAATAAAGGTCATGTTGCAATAACGTGATCATAGCATAGTCGCCCTCACATTTTCAAATGAAATAATACAGATAATATCCCGTCAGTACTGTGAAGCTCAGCCATTTCTTGTAATTTAAAAATAATAAATAAAAGGTAGAATGTTCAAACATTAAATTGTAATTTTTTTGGTTGAATTATCGGCATTTAATTTATATTAATCTTGCTATTGTTAATGTAGGTATTACTGTAAGCAAATGCCCAGGGCATTATGATATTAAAATAGTCATTATACCTTTATTTGTTCACATACTGACAGTCTTTCATGTTGAAATTCGAACTAGTAATATTGCTTAGTATTTAAGAATGATAATTGTGCCGACAATGATTGTGCTGACACTGAAATATATAAATTGTAATCTTAAACACATTTATATTTTATGATGATATTCTTATAGAAGTCTACCCCTGATGATCAGAGTTACGAAGAGTTTGTGTTTTGCATCAGTGTTAGACTTTCAAATGTTTATTGTATTGTCATGCATTGTGTGAAAACATTCGGTATATTTTTAACTTTTAAATTTTGATTTTGAAACCTTCATTGGGTTAAGTTTAGATCTTGACACTGATTGAGTGTCAGGTTTTGAGATAACCTTTGTATTTTAATTAAGATCTAGAAATATATCTATCTATCTATCTATCTATCTATCTACATCTATATATATATATATATATATATATATATATATATATATATATATATATATATATATATATATATATATATATAATGTGTGTGTGTGTGTGTGTATGTATATGTATGTATGTTCTATTGTCAGATCTGTAATGAGAAGGTACTGAAATTCGATGGTATGTCGGACTGTTAACATTCCGACCATTCGCCTCAGAGGAGCCATTAAATAAATAGCCAAAAAAGAAAAAAGATGGCACTCGTTCCATAACACCTGTGGCCCGATTTGTTTAGCAGTGGGAGTGCCATGTTTTCCCGTAAATGAACATACCCATGTATTATTTATATCTTTACCTAATGGTGAATTTCATTCTTTCGTCTGCTGAACATAGCCTGTGTTACCTAGGAATGAGATATAATAATTTTTCTTGAGAAGAATTTGCGTGGGGTTTTCACTACTATTAAAAAAAAAGTTGAAATTTGTTCGAAATATTTTATAAATTATTCTCCAGAAAAGATGTTCTTTTAGAGAGTTAGTACTGTTAGTACTGTCTGTGCATCTCACGTGGTGCACAGTAAATTGATAGAGTGTTTGCAGCGTCCCTTCGACCCCTGGCTGCATCCACTTTTTAGCCTTTTACTGTACCTTAATTCCCCCTTGTTTTCTTCAGTCTTGCTGTCTAACACCTTAGTGCTGCTATGGGGTTTTCTCCCAGTTTTACCGTTAGGTCCTCGTATTCGGTTGTGTTCTGGACCTCTTTGTATCTTGCTATCCAACCACTCCAGCGTCCTCATTTCACTTGATTACGTGATTCAGAGCCACTACCAGAGGTGTTATCGCTTTGCAAAGTTGTTTTACAGGCTAAACTCTCATGTTTTCAGCGCTGAATGGCCCAAAGTGCCCAAAATACTTGGCTGGATATCCTAAATTTCATAATTCAGTCAATCCAGAAAAGATATTAAATTAGAAAACAGGTCTTGTATTATTTTAGCTTCATGCATAAATTATTCATTTCTTTATCTTTACAGTGAAGCAGCTAAGTCGTGATCGAAAATTTTCCTACAGGACTGAAATCTCATTCAAAAGTTTGTGAATCTGACTTTTGAACGATAGAAAGTATTTTGCCATTAATAACTTACGGCATAAGTTTGGTTGTTAACAAACTAGTCAGGATGCCGGTAGCGCAAAGAGAGCAAAGTGCGGGCTTAACCTAACTCAAGATGGATAAAGAGAATAGTATTGGAAATATTGTTGGAAACGACCTTGCTTACCTTTCTTAGGTTTATGTTGAAAATGCCGACTCCTTACTTTTCTGTATATACGAATTCACTTTTCACTCTGCAGTAGTTGAGATGTTCCAGCTTGTCTTTGTGCCCTCGATTTTACATTTTTATATATTTAACTGAAATTTACAATTTATTAATTTTGTTTGGTGTTATATTCAGCTGTGAGGCTGAGATTTGTTTCAAAAAAGAATATTACAAAAATCGTTTTCATCAAAGAGGATCAGACGCAGAGAAATGAAGGAATTTAGTGGAGAAGAAGGAAAATCGCGGAATTTCATTTCTTTCGAGGCAAGTTTCTCATTCAAATCAAGAACGACGTCAAAATAATTAAATTTTCTCCCTTTCTCACTTTCATTAAAACTCAATATCTAGACAGTTAAGTTTTGCTTTAAAAGTTTAATGAAAAGACTTCGGGTATCAGCTTCATCAGGAAAATGGAGTAGTAAAAATAAGAAAAGAAAAAAGATTTTACCTCAGGTCATGTAAGAGGATTTATTAAGCGTTTCATGATATTTTGACCTGGAAAAAGATACCGCGATGAATTCTCCGTCAAAATATGACGGTGATTTTTCATATGATAAACAGACACGAACGATATTCTCTCCTCCTGGTTTAGAAAACCTTTTTTAAAAGACGCTTTGAGGAGCTGAGAGTATCAAGAATGGGAGATGAGAGGGAGTCTTGTATAGTGTGTAGAAGTCGTTTTAGCTTATTAAATCTTTTCACTGTATTCTCATTGTGAAGTGATTAGCATTTTCATATTGTGTAATAGAAGAACGGAGAGTACTTGCAAGTAACGTTTCCATCTCCATCATTCAACAGTAGGAGTAAAATCACGTGTATGCAGAAGATGAGAGAGAGAGAGGCGCAGAAAGAAGTAGTTTCCTGCTCCCTAGCAACGTAGTCATTATTACAGAGAGAGAGGGAGAGAGAGAGGAAAATATGTTTCATTAAGGTAACGAAGCTGTCGTCGTATTAGTATGCGGGAGTTGTTATGTCGTCTTATTTATTATATGGAAGGCTGGAAATAAGTAGCCTAGGGTCTCTTTTTCTCCTTTTTTTCTTTTCATTTTTTAATAAAGCCATACCATAGGAGTGTGAGAGAGAGAGAGAGAGAGAGAGAGAGAGAGAGAGAGAGAGAGATAGATAGATCAGCAAACTGGAGACTTTTAAGAAGAGAGAGATGGATGGATGGAAGAAGACCCTCTGTTACCATAATATACATATGCATATTATACCGAATACATTATGGAAAGAAAACCTGTGGAGTAGGAGGCTCGGCTAAGTAGTCCATAATTTGAAACTGAATAATCCCTCACATGTAAGCTGTTCATAAGCCTCTTCCTGTAGCGGAGATCTCCCTTGCCATCTAGAAACCCGACTTCCCCTCCTTACCCTCCTTCCTCACCCTCTTTCCCTCCCTTCCCTCCTTCCTCCGCCCTCTTTCCTTCCCTTCCCTTCCCTTCCCCTTAACCCCCACTTCCCCTCCTCCTGCTGTATAATCAAAGCCGTTCCCCCTACAATGTTTTTCTCGTATTTATTCATTTTCTCCCCTTTATTTCTCTCCTCTTCCTTTATATATAATTTTTGCGAACGACTTTTTGTTTGATGTGGCTGTTTTCCTCGTTAAATCCATTATGATACGCCGCTTCTTTTTTCCGTCTGGTTTTGTATTTCTTTCCTCTCTTCTGCCCACCTCCCGTCCCTCGAAAATATGTCGCGATTTTTCTTGCTCGTGAATTGCAGCATTTTGATCCATTTCCCTTCGACTTTAAAAAGTACAGTTTCTTTGATCTGGGGTATGAAATATTTTGTACCTTCTTTTTTTAATGGTCGTTCAGGATTCTCTGCCCTTTCGGCTCAATATATATATATATATATATATATATATATATATATATATATATATATATATATATTATGTATGTATTTATATATAATGATTATGAATTATTTTCACCATCACTTTTCATTCTTTGCAGTTTTTCTCTGACTGACTCCCATTAATTTCAGGCTCACCTCCGCAATCATTTGCATCCCCAATTTTCCATCATTTTTCATTTTCTTTATTTTATTTTCATTCTTTAACGTCCATTTCGTTTTCATTTTTATCAGTCGTATATTCCGTTGTTCCCCGCCCTCTTTTTTTGATGGCCTTTCCCCCTCTCTTCCCATTAGCGGTCGTGAGAGTAGAATCTGGTTCCATCTTTTTTCCCCTCTTCCAAGTAGTAATAGAAGAGTAGCTTTTAATACTTTCTCTTTTCTGTAAGTAGCAGCTGTAGCATAATGTATTACCACGTCGTTTGAACTCTCGCCCGTAATAAGAGTACAAAATTCGACCTTGTTTCCACTTCCTCCTTTTTCCAAGTAGTAATGGTAGTGCCTCCAATCTCATCCATGTAGTAATAGTGATAGTGAAAGTTCTGTCAGGAGGAAATCAATGAAAATCGATAGCCTCCCCGTTGGCAGCTCTGTCAGGACAAACAGGCCTTGAGGCCTTCCCGTTTGTTTAGTGTGCCGACTCGAGATTCGAGGCATAAGTTGGCACAGCTGTAATTATTATTGTTATTAACCAAGCTGCAGCCCTGACAGGGAAAGTAGAATGCGACAAGCCCAAGGATCCCAGTAGGGAAATGATTCTTTATTTCATCATTTTCCTGGTATGAATGTTTATTTTCTTTTCTGAGTATCTTGTCCTTTAATTAAGGAAAAGTGATCGAAAGGAGCACGACTGAACTGGAATGTCTTAGGAAATTATACAAGAAACCGTAAATAATTTCACTTATCGTTGCTGGTTGCTCATGTCTTGGGCGATATCTAGAAACAGGCTCTACAAGTATATAAAGGGTATAACGTAGTCCACAGTAACAGTTATTATCCAAGGTTATAAAATTCCTACCTTGAAGTCGAAATGCATGTAGTGATTGAGTGTGATTTTATGAATGTATTGGTAGAATGACTGGTGGACTAGATTACCAGGCATCAAACTCACTGGCGCCATGGAACGTCTAGCCATCAAGGTCAGTGACGCCAGGTGGCATGTAGCCACCAGGGTCACCGACGTTAAAGATTAGTGAAAGGCATTTAAGGTTTGAAATATGTTAATCATCATATCATATCCCGGAAGACTGCATGGAATCAGATTACTCACTGAATGACATGATACAAATGAAAATGCTTTATGCTATACGAAACCCACGTTATACTGTATTGTACGAGTATATCATGTAAATACAATTAGAATTACTTTTTATCAGAAATTACAATGGTTTGAGTAGTAATAATGCCACACAGGAATGGAACAAAGTTTTGTGTCAATCTTACTTTTAAATGCATAGGTGGAATTGTTAAAACTTTGAAATTATTTTGAAACATAACAATTGTTTTCAAGTCTTAAAAGAATACGATTCTGTTAGCGCATGCTCCAGGAACAATAACCCGTGCTGGCATATGGCCAGCTTGATGTACAATAACAAATGTAATGTGATTCTTTCCTGACTTCCATGGAAAATCTGAAAGAATTCGGACTTTCTTGAAAACCCTTAAATGGACACTCAGAGGATCTGTCTGTTATTCAAGACTTCCTTGGAACCTCTTGGCTTAGAAAGCTTCGGGTTAAACGAAGAAAGGAGATGGAGGGTGGTTAAAGAGAGAAGTAAGGGATATTTTTAACGCTGTATTTGGTTAGTTTAGGTTGAAACCTCTGCAGTAAAACTGTTATTGCAGAGCTTCAGCGTGCCTAAATGCTATCCCTAACTGTACAAGTCATGAATTTTTCAGAAGCCCTAAGTAAACATAGATGGCCTATCGGAACCGTTGAAAAATAATATTCCATTTGAGGTGTGTCAGTTTTTATTTTTGTAATGGTAGCGTTAGCACTTGGCTGGAAAAGATAGTACTTTTGCTAACGAGAAATTGGCCATTAAATGCTGTTCCATTAATCATCTAGCTGAAAACGTAGGTAAATTGTTTGTGAAATCAATCGCAACTTTTCCAGGCTCATTATGTACTATTGCACCGTATCTAACATGTTTCTCAAAAATACTGTTATGTAGGCACCGGGACCTAGTTGCAAATTAGACATCTTTCCAGAGGCTCTTAGGCATTGTTGCTCGAGGATTTTTTATTTTGTGTGTTTTCTATTACTCCACAAAAACACAAAATTAGATTTTTTTTTTTTTACTAAAGCAGTCGTTTACGTGGTCATAACACTGAACGAACAGTGTGTATTTTGCTCTCATCATTTGCACATGCTAATTCTTTCGCTCAGACTTCTTTGATTTTCCTCACTTCTCATCCTTACGACCCTACTTAGGCTAAATATCTTAAGTAAGCCTCTCTCAGGTAAATAGAAAGAGCTTTCTTTCAGTAGAGTTTTATTCAGTCTCTTAAATACAAAGTAACGTTCGAAAAAGTATATTTGGTGACTACAGGAACTTAGTCAACTTTTATTTTGAAACAGAATCAAACAGCCACAGTCTTTCAAGCATTAAGATGAGCAGTCGCGTTATTTTGCAAATTTGTTGCAGCATGCAGACAGGTCGATAATAGTTGGGAAATTTCCATAATTTTCAGAATTTGAGTCATCATTCCTCT
Organism: Macrobrachium rosenbergii; assembly: GCF_040412425.1. Taxonomy (NCBI): domain Eukaryota; kingdom Metazoa; phylum Arthropoda; class Malacostraca; order Decapoda; family Palaemonidae; genus Macrobrachium; species Macrobrachium rosenbergii. The sequence continues at coordinate 57,107,612 of NC_089741.1, forward strand.
TCTGTGTTTATATACTTATGAATCAACTTGACACCCATTGTACAATATTCAGCTTTATTTTCTACTAAGTAACTGTCTTAATAGCTTCCATCTTACATTATCATTAAAGGCAAAAATCTCTATTGTCTTTTCTCAGGTTTGCATTTAAAACATAGTATTTTTACTTTTTTTTCTTTTATCGTTCTTTAAAAGGTAGAATGATACAAGGCTGTTCCACATGTGTTTAGTATTATATATCACATCAGGTATGTAATATGATAATTGCAATATTAAACCTCTTGACTGCCTTTCACTATCCTTCGACGTTAGTCACCCTGGTAGTTAGGAGCCACCTAGTGTCAGTTGCCATGGCAATTTAATATGTATATCACCAGTATATCATTTCTCCCAGCAGAACGAGGTTTTAGACGATAATAAGGCAAGGATCAAAGACTACTCCCTGTGGGGAAAACTAATGCATCATCAGCCGCTTCGCACGTATTCCAGCACGCGCTCTCGCATACACACACCCACACAACACACACACACACACACACACACACACACACACACACACATATATATATATATACATATATATTATAAAGTATATGTATGTATGTATGTATGTATGTATGTATTAATTTTTTTTATTTCGACGTTATGCCGCTTTCCTAACAGGGGGCGACTCCAGAGATAAAAATAAAAACAAAACAGTGGTCATCGCCATATTCATACTTTTACTGCTTAATCGTGAATAAACTCATTGTCCTGTTTTGAATTACACACACACATATATATATATACGTATATTATATATATATATATATATATATATATATATATATATATATATATATATATATATATATATATATATATATATATATATATATATATATATATATATATATATATATATATATATATATATATATATGTGTGTGTGTGTATGTGTGCGTGTGTGTGTGTGTTACTACCCTTCGAGCTCGTACATATATACAGACATTGATAAAATAATAAAAGTTGATGTAGATGTTTCTTTTAGTAATGATTATGGAAAAGAGAAGCTGATAAATGTCACAGGTAGTTAGGGAAGGGGAACCCTGTACAATTACATACACACAGACACACCCAATATATATATATATATATATATATATATATATATATATATATATATATATATATATATATATATATATATATATATATATTATATATTTATATGAATGTATTTAATTATTTATTGTGCATATAGTATAAATATTTACACATATTATATATATATATGTGTGTGTTTCTATTTTGTGGTTAGATTATGTTTTGTTTTTAGCTTTTAATGATAACAAAAAAAAAAAAAGAAAAAGAAGAAAACCTCGCGTGATGTCAGTGTTACAAATGTAGGAGGTTTCTTGTTGCCAGCCGCTTCATGGCTACTTGTGATTCCAAGAATATATGGGCCCCCCTTTTATTATAGGGTTTGGCAGGCGACGACTCTTTGAAGCAGTATCTGTAGTGATTCCGTCATTTCCATAATCCTGGACGAATGTCATGAAGGCTAAGATCGTTTCTCTTTCGAAAGTCGATCATGGTAATTATGATCAGTCGTAACTTGTACAGTATAAATTTCGCCTCCCTCCATTGGTGAAGTTGGAACCCGCGTCTTTTAGTCTTGATGGAGTATGTGTTTAAATGAATCATGTATGAGGAATAGGGCTTAAAGGTTGGTGGCATCCTTGTACAGTAGCTGTGGATCAATAATAGGGAAGGGCAAGGGGGGTGGGGGAGAAGGAAGAGGACCTAGCAAAGGGTCGCTACGACGACTGTTGTTGTACATCCCACGCCCCATGGCGGCGGCGGCTGCTGCTGCTGCTACTGCCGCTGTTAACCGCATACGCAGCGTTTCTTTTGTCTGCTTTCAAAAGACGGTTTATCAGATTGTATGTTTATGGGCCATTCGACCTTTGTTTAGGGCTTATGTTAAAAAAAAAAACGCAAACTCTGTGGCTCCTGTTTGTGGTTATGGTAGTTCAAGAATCGATCTTTAAACTGAGGTGTTTTGCAGTTGGCTGTGTTATTGTTTACGTTTCGGAACTTTGGCATCGTCTCTTCTTTAGTAATACCACGTGCTTGGAGAAACAGGGTCCATTAAATGGTGCAATAAAAAGACCGAGAAGAAACTATATTGTTTACGTTTATACTTTGTTCTTTCAAGAGTTAGTAAAGTAGACAGGAAGATGTATTAGATTTTAAAGATCTCTAATATTAATTTGTTCATATATTTGTGAAGAAATGATGTGAACTTTGTCTGATATATTACTATATTATTAGTATTATTAGTGTATGTAGTAGAAGAGTATTGAACGTGGTACATAGAATTTATGTTTGAAATGTAAAGAAAATGACTTAAAACAAACTTATGGAAAACTTGGTAGTTGTGTGCTGCCATGCCTCCTGCACCATAACATCTGAAGTAGCTTTCGACTTCTGGGGAGAGAGCCACTTCACTTGCTTTCTGGAAACATTTCTCTCTCTTTCTCGCTCATGTGTGTGCATGTTAATAATAACAGATGTTTTCTATATTAATGCGTGTTTGTATTTCAATGTGAAATTGGAGAAATGGTTAGGTTTTAAGGTGCAAGCCGTTACTTATATATTTTTCTTTCTCTGTTATTTGAGCATCTCGCTGTAGGCTAAATAAGAATTCTTCCCCGGAAGCTGACCTTCATCACCCTCCGAATCGATTCGGGAAGGCAGGGAGAGAAGAATTTCTGTTTACTCTCTCTCTCTCTCTCTCTCTCTCTCTCTCTCTCTCTCTCTCTCTCTCTCTCTCTCTCTCTCTCTCTCTCTCTCTTTTGTAACTGGAGATTCTTTCCGATATTCACTAGCAAAAATGTTTGTAGGGGGTTTTCATATTTGATTGTTTTCTAACGCGTTTAGCTGTAGCTGAATCTATAATAGCTATAGTTATTAAGATTTAAAAGTCAGTCAGGAAAATGCGGTTCCCTTTCTTATGGGGAACTCCAGCTGCCCGTGTGGAACGAATGTTTCGTTTCCAATTATTATTCCAATAATCTGTTGCTGGTTGTGTCCTTTGCATTATTTCAAAGATCGATTTCCTATACTTGATATTATTATTTCGAGTTATTTATTCTTGCGGCGCCATGTTATTTGAAAACAAGGCGTGTTTGAGAAGCATTTCCTAAGCTGACGCTTTCAAAGAATGATTTCTTCTGTATTTTATTGCATTGATTGTCGCTTCTTTCAAATATTATCTATTTATTTCTGGGTAATTTGACGAGGTAAATGAATTGTCAGTGTCCTTGACGCTTGCTCAAAAGATCTAAATTGGAACCTGTCATTGTTAGGAAATAATTTTTTACATTTTCTATTTATTTTTTTTAGGTAGTCACATTGAAGGAGAGTTTCCTTTCATTTTATTGAGCAATGAAGGTTGCTGGACAGAATGAAATTTTATAGATTTTGTGTCAGTTTTTGGTACCTTTATTTTCTTGTTTAAATGTATGTAAAAACTGTAGTTCATCAGTGTAAAGATAAATGATAGGAAATGTGCTGTCATTAACTTAATTGTGGAAACGTGGAATGCTCATTCCATCAGTTAGTCAGTAAGAAATTGTGGTTTTAACTTTAATTATAAAGTGTGAATTTTCATGTCCGCCGTTTTGCATTTCCTGTTGCTAATTGCTGTCTTATTCTGGACAGACGTGCTGTAAATATTTTGTCGGACTACAAAAAATAATCATTCCGCTACTTTTACTCTTAACAGTGATATTGTAGTCGTTGTATCTTTGATAAACAAAAACCAGAGTTTATATAATCGTTTCATAGTGTTTTTATTTACAATTTTCGCACGCTTTATGAGCCCTACTGCTTCATATGATCGTCTTTTTCATCTGAACAGGATTTTCAACTGTACAGCCTCATAAGGAATTCATAGGACGAAGTTCCTTCTCGTTGGACGAAATTGTTTGTTGATGGGAGAAATACTTAGAATTCGGAAGCGTAGACTTTGTGAAGATGAAATCATTTACTTCAGACTCCCTAGAGGTGTTATAAAAAAGTTCTTTGAAGTCTGGTAGAAATTCGTTCCTTATAGGAACTGGAAAGTTTGTTACAGACAGTTTCCCTGTAGGAACTGGAAATATTTTTACAGACAGTTAATAAGTTCCTCTTTAAAATATTATTACTTTTACCAAGAGAAACAGGTTTGATGAAATGTTTTAATTTAGAAGTTAATGAAATAAATTTACACATTAAGTAGATTGTATAATTTAAAATGATTATATGATGCACTTGCCAGTGTAATAGCCTACGCACAGCGGATTGTAGAAACTATGTTTGATAATTTCAGAAAAAAATAGAGAAGGAATGAAAAAATATTAGTCCATTCGTAATAAAAAGGCAGAAAGCGTAGAACAATGCTTTTGAGGGCTTGTTTTTGTCACGGTGAGTGCCTAACGCGATTCCTTACAAAAGCATTTGCAAACTGGAAATATAAATTGTAGAGCAACAGTCAGTGATGACTTAATAAAGACCACCTTGAGAAGATGCCTCCAGGCTCTGCGTAATACTGAAGATAGTATTTTGGGACAAGATACAATTCTGTGAAGAAAAGTCGGATCCTACAAATAAGTCAACGAGACTTTAAATCAACAGATCAAAACCAGTGTCAGCCGAGATATCTCTCAGTGCTCAGCAGGCCACAAGAAGTTATTCTTTGGAAGCTACAACGGAAATGATAGTAGAGTTTGCTGGTGCACAGGAGAAAGTGAGAACTGCTTCACGCTGCAAAGAAATCAACAGTGACTGTCTTGAGAGGTATTAAAACTCTATACCAAACTGTATTATAAAAGATGAAAATAAATGTCTTCAAACAGGGTTCAATTTTATATAAAAACAAGAGGTTGGCTTATCCTGGCCAGCACTTTCTTTTATGTGTTCTCTAACAGTGGTAGTGAAGAACATTTGGAACATTACATACTCTTAGAGAGATTTATAGTTTGGTACTCTTCTGTAATATAGGCAGGCAGAGGAATTGCTTAACTGTCATTAAAATGGTGCACATTCCTTGTAGTGAACTTCTTAGAGCTAGAATTCGTTCATTAAAATAACAAGATAAATTCTTTTTGTCCTTGAGTCTGTTGACAGTTGACTTTTCTTCCTGTGGAAAACTAAGAACGAAACTGGTATCTATCATTTCTTTTTGGTATTAACTGGGTATGACACAAAGTAATAAGTGAACTGCTTGTCCCTGGTTTGTATTCAGCGTTGCCTAATAAGGCATGCTCTCGTGACTAAGAAGTGAGCAGGGTGTTAAAATGTAGGTATGATTATGTTTCCAAAACCATACCTTGCAAATGCGCAACATAACATTATCGATTAGTGGAGAGGCCTGGACTCTCTCTCTCTCTCTCTCTCTCTCTCTCTCTCTCTCTCCCCAGGCATTCTTATAAAAAAATTAATTATTTTGGAAAATAAGATAGAAATTGCTCACCTGATTTGTATGGCATTATTGATTAAGTATACTTCTGTCTCTTCCTCCTCCTCTGTGTGTGTGTGTGTGTGGGTGCGCGTGTGTGTGTGTGTGTGTGGGTGCGCGTGTGTGTGTGTGTGTGTGGGTGCGCGCGCGGGGTTGTGTGTATCTGGCGGACTCCGTGACCCTGGAATGCGTTTGTGGTTGAGAATTCCCTGCGATGCGAACGCTAACTTGGGTGTTATTGATTTATTCTTCTTTTGCTTATCTCCTTAGCGATCATCATTTTTCTTTTTATTTTTAATATTTTTATTTTAGTTTTTTTCTTGAGATTAATTGTCTTCTGAAGAGATTATTGTAGCCGTAAACGTCAATTTCAATGAAGTGCTGTCAGTTTTCATTTCTCTTACAGCTCATAAATTATTCCTCGGGGGAGATGCAATTATTAGTCGGGCAGATAATTTGAAACCGTTCAGTAATAAGAAATCGTGATTTGTAATTATGCTGAAATGACCATTATCTGAAATTAAAATTGGTTTCGTATGTTATTCCAAATTGTTCACAAGCGACGGTCGATCGATCCAAGCTGTGCGATGATGATAATAATAATAATAATAATAATAATAATAATAATAATAATAATAATAATAATGTGTCTGTTTATCTAAGTAGTAAATTGTTGCCTGGTAGTCAGTCGATTTTGGTTGGGTTCAGCAAAGGTTGAGAATAGCACGGAGGTAGTAGACTCATCCCAAAGGACTTCTCGAGAACCAGAAAGTTAAAACACACACATATATCACGTATGTGTGTGTTTGTCTTTTTACACGTGCTCAGATTTTCTATTTTCATCCAGGCATTTGTGATTATGTTTACAATTATAGTCGAGTCTGGAAATAATACACCAAAGAGCTGAATATTGTATAGGTATTGCTATTTTTTTTTTTACATACTTAGGCGTAAAGGTCGATATTTTGCTTCGAGGTCAGTAATGCAGGAGAATGTGGAGGTTTTGTATTGGCTGTTGTTATGTTGTTAAAGTACTATATTATTGTTACCATACTGGTCGGCCAGTCATGAAATCGCCGTTAAAAACCTGGCGAAGTTAGCGAAGATCTCGTTTAATAGTTCAATCAAGGCGAAGTTTGGCTCATAGCGTCTGTTATTTGATTATTATTCTCCAGAAAGCACGCATAAATGCATTGACTTTTTTTCTGTTTTCGTTTCGTAGGTGGGATAAAGTACTATTTACGTTAATTCCTAGGCCAAGAGAAAGATTTACCTTTAGATAATAGAATAATAGCAGTAATAATGAAGTTTAGTTTTTTTTTTATTTGAAGCTTGCTGAATAAGTGCGCATGCAGTGTCATCCGGTCCACATTTTAATTCGGTAAGATTAATTATTAATCTCTCGAGAAGATCTATTTTGGGGCTTTGTTTCTGTGACGTGTTATCGATTACATTCATTTCGTTCTCTCTGCAGACAGCTTGCTCAAGGTATATTTTTGTACTTCCATTGATACGTCATAAAATTTGGTAATGCAGTAGTAGTTCTTTATTTTTTAAAGTATTTGTTAGATATTTATACTGACAACCCCCTCGTTGGGATTTCTCATCGTGAAAATAGGTCATACCTCCTGCACAATTAACTAGATAGAAATTGCGCATATGCCTGTGTCTTGACAGGTCTTTTGTATATCCTATTTTGGAGATCAAATCTTCCGGTGAGGATCACCGTAGAACTTGGCAGTCTCTGTCATGAGAATTGGTCCAATATATTGGAGGAAGTTCCCTTTTCATTTCCACCATTTTTATTTAAAATTATTTTGTATATCTGTGTTTTGCGTGTTTCAGCCGTATAATACGAGTGCTTTCTCTTAATATAATTTTTGTGGCTTTCACTGCGTGAGTTGTTTGTTTACACAACTAGGCCTCCGTTGGCAAGTACCAGATATTGCTGTCCCACAGAATTTGCTTATTGCATTAATCCTCGTTCCTCTTTTTGGGGCTCTGGCCTAACGGATGTTCCTGTATTGTTATTTTTTATTTTCATTCGCAAAGTTGATTTGTCCCCAATTCAAAAAGTTGGTATGACGAAAAATCGTTTGACTACATAATTTTCTCATTATATAGCAAAAAAAAAAAAAAGCCAAAATGTATTGGCCAAGTTCCATAACTATGTGTTTACTGATTTTTAGTTACCAATAAATTTAGCTTCATTATTAGTATTTTGCAAGGACGATTCGTGTATCATAGCCACATGTAAAAATATTGCAATCAATGGTACTTCATAAACATTAGTGGTGTAGGTAATAATAGTAATACAGTATATTCATTGTCATTTGTCATGATATGATGTAGCGCACTACCCTCTTAGGTACATTAGAAAAATGCTCAGGCACCTTATGTATTATGTAGTAGATGTTTGGGCCTGTAGTATAAAGGGCCCCAAATTACCAAGAAACGTACAATCTATGGGGTTGTCTGTGTAAAAACTATTCTTTGGTAAAAAATGTCTCTGCTTAGGCTATATAGCTTAAAGGTGATAATGGTTACAAATATAACTGAAACACCTATCGACGACCTTGTTTTCCTGAGATTCGCTCCTAATTTGAAACGTTTATTGAAACTAAAGCACGTAATGTTTTTTTCTGTACTGATATCCACAGCCCTATATAACGTAACATTAATTGAGGGTGCCACAAAGGCAGTGCTACTAAGTAGAACAGTAGCCTCTGATAGAAAATGTAGCTGACCTTTTAAATTCATCCTGATGAAGTTTTCGTAGTCATTTTCGACATTTAATAGTCTCTCTCTCTCTCTCTCTCTCTCTCTCTCTCTCTCTCTCTCTCTCTCTCTCTCTCTCTCTACTCGCATTTCTTGTTTAAAGATTTATATCCTAAATGTCATGCTTTGATGAACTAGAGGCTAAAGGAGGAAAGTTTTTTGAGAATCATTTTTAAGATGCAATGTGTTGTTTTTTTCTGTTTGATTTTCACTCATATATTTCAGTAATATTACTTTTATTCTAGTACTGAAATTGTGGATACAATTACAGTATCTTGTGAATGGTTAGAAGTTCAGTTGTTATAAAGATAGCAAGTGGGTTTGCCCCCCGCTATTTTTATACTGCGCTTCACTTTCTGTCTTTTTTTTTTTTTTATTCCACGACCTTTCACAGGAGCTATCTGGTAGAGCTTTTACTATCAGATAAGAATATGTACAGCTGAAAATACATGTTAATCCTTCATAAAGTGAATGTGAGTAATCTTACAACGCACCTGGATTGGGGATAATTATCAACCGCTCAACTTGCGGGGGAAAGAACAGAGACAGTTGTGTATTATTAGTGATATACTTTCGTTCATTTATTTAGTATTTTACTTATGCCCTGTCATGCATAATTTCTCAAGCTGATCTTATATATCTGATGGAAAAGTAAATTATTCCCTTCCCTTCCCCTTCGTTAGGGGTTAAGCATTTGTGTATTACGAGTAAGAAAGCGTATTTGTGTCTTTAAATATAATAATTGTTAAATCACGCTTTCATATTCAGAAATGCATGTATGAATACTTGCAAACAGTTTATATATTCACGTACTCTAATTCGCGTCATTAGACTTCCTTTACTTTTTCCTGTGATGGAAAGGTTTCCATCTGAGAGCTCCTGGGCTGTCATTGTGCTTATTGAGGGGTCAAATTTCGGGATATCCGTTGCGGCCGTGTATCTGTAGCGGTATCGATTTCCATCGTCTAACTTCCTTTTCCGCTCGATACCGCTGGTGGTCACTGGGGATGTTAGACTAACGAGAAAATGTTGCTTTATTGGTCTTTATCTTCATGCGGGGATAAGTATCTCTTGCCCAACTTTCATTTTTATAGTCTCATCAATTCTGGATGGAAAAAATACGAATCTGCAGATAAAATGAAAAATGTTGACAGAAATTTATTAGTCTTCATATCAAAATCCGAGGGAAAATTACATTCGGCTACACATGTAAAGGAAAAAGTTTATCAGATTTGTCCTTTATATCATATTCATAATATATATGATTCGGCCGCGGGTCCGATTTATTAGATGGTTTTGTTTAATACATATTTGTTTTGCTAAAACTCATCTCTAAGAGGATATTCTGAAATAAAATGTTGCCGGAAAACTGTTTGGTATTTGGAATTTATCTTTTAAATGATAGAATATTTGCCAAAGCATATTGCAGAGTATCAGGAATGAAATATCAGTTGCTCAAACTTTTATGAAATTTTTGGACTGAACTCGCTATAATTAATTCTACACAGAAATTTTATAGCCCGCGGCTTTTGTTTGGAAAGAACACACACAGTTAGCAAATTGCATATTTTTTTCTTTCTTTTTTTGGAAAGAATTGTGACTGTCGCAAAAACCCCCAATTCGGGCTGGAATTTGTAGACATACAAGCGATTTGTCAAAGGATTTCAGCATTTTAGATTACTGTAAGCCACCTCGTGTTATTAGAAATATATTTGGATTTAAGAGCATTTGACTTTTAAGGCCACCGTCGCAGCACGGTAGTTTTTAGATAAGGAATATTGATATTAGGATTTGTAACCTTTTGAATATATATATATATATATATATATATATATAATTATTATTATTATTATTATTATTATTCGTTTAAATCTGGAAGAGTTAGGTAGCTACTATTACGGCAGGATGGAGTTTCATTTGAAGAGAACCAAGGCCGCTACTTTTACGAGGTTGTGTTAATGTTAACCTACATATTTTATAGAGTATATTTATAGAGTATATTTTGTGTATCATAAAAGGCCAGTGTAACAATCTTGAAGAGAAATATGGAGACAAAGAAAAGTGCCCAACCACGTCTGAAGCAGAGTGTCTTGAAAATAAGAAATTGGTTTATATGAGACTGGAAAAAATAGGACAGGAAAAGAGGAGAACCGAAGATGGAAGAGAATTCCTTAGGTGGCCATTGCTAGGAAAGATACGATCGTCCAGAGCAGTAAGAAGATTGTTTTGTTTCCGAAAATGCGACTGGCTCTTCTTGGAGGAGGGGCTTATTTTTTATAAGGGCAAGAGAGAAATGACAAAAATAGCTCCCGAGAGAGAGAGAGAGAGAGAGAGAGAGAGAGAGAGAGAGAGAGAGCAGGAAAAGTGCCTCCTTGTAGGAGAGAGATGGATGGTTTTAAAAGATTAGTGGCCGGATTACATTACCAAACAGAATAGAGGAGTTGGCGTTTGATAGTAGAGTAAGAAATTGATAGGAATCCTCTCTTTGAGAGAGTGAATTTAGTAAATCGTTCACTGCTCATTTATTTATTTTGAGATCTTAAATGGTAGGTAAAGAAACTGATCTGTGAATCGCGGGAACAAGAGAGAATTGATTTTGTGGTAGATTGACCGACACAATCTCATGCGCCTAGAACAGCCCGCAAATAATGGATGGAAGGGGAAGTCAGATGTGTAAAATAAATGGCTAAAACGTATGGAGGAGGCACAGAAGGTTAAAGAGGACGAAAGGAATATTTGAGGGAACTTAATACGGGAGAACACTGCTTGAAATTTGGAAAGAAGCAGATTTGACATCGTCAACATTAGTAGAAAATAATTAGATCTAAGGTGAGAAATAAGGCTACCGAGACTGCCAGAGAGTGAGAAGACACCAAGGATATTTGAAAAAAGGAAAGGTTTTTGACACTGTATCTAATTGCAGTTTATGTAGTGGAATGAGCTGACCTTGAATGTGCGCAGCACCTGGTAACTGTGCAAACAAGGCGGTACACCAGAACAAGTTCGTCAGCAAAATCCCTTGAGGAAACTCATTAAAATATGATTTGGCCAAGTGACCCGTTGATTTTTTTTTTCTTGGTAACAAGATCCCAGCGAGCCTTTCGCGGCGGGTTTTGAAGTTCTTATAACTACTGTGTAAGCAAGTACGGTATTTAACTTTTTTTGTAGTAGCTTTGAAAGAGTATATAACTGGACTTGAAAAATAACTGACTCTAAGTGTAATATCTTCTAACGAGAATACATGTAATTTTGAAAGGGATTTTATGTTATGAATTTAAGTTAATTTTAAGAGACTCATAAAAGTTCTGCTAATCAGTCTTAGCTAACTTTTTGCTAAAATTCAGCGGCAAAAGTTCTTATGAAAAATTCTTGACAAGGAAGACGAGTCTTTCTAACAGAAATTAGTCTCTTGAGACGCCGCAAAAGCTCATGTTTAGGATGATTCAGAATCAAGATTGCTGCAGTTGTCTCCGCAAAGAAATTGTATATTTTCTTCAAAGTTTACATCGTAAGGAGCCTCCAGGTCGCTGCCTGATTCCTTCTGCTGATAAGGACCATTACGCAAGGAAATTACGTCGTGCTGATAGAATCTTCACCAATTAATCAGGACGCGAAAGAAAAAGCAATGAGTACAGTGGTATAGTAATAATGAAGTCAAGGACCCTGTTGTTGTTGTTATGCCCTTGCATATACAGTATAGATATTTATGTGTGCATAAGTAGATAGAACGGCATTATACAAATACATTCATATGTAGGTAGATGATTAGATGGATGAAAAAAATGATTGATGTCCGTTATAGAAGTCTGAGTGATTTGGTTTAGACTCCAATAATAAATGTATGATGACGGTGATATTTTCCACTGTTTCGTCTTTTAATTGACTAATGAAAGTAAGTAGAATGACGTTACAAGTCTTTCATTGGGTGCTGAATTTTGTTCTTACCTGTTTTACCCTAAAACAATTCACCTTGTACTACTTTCTATATTTTCTTATCGTATGTAATTTTTTTTTCAAATGAGCACATATCCTTTGGAAGCTTGAATGTAAAGTCAATGACCCCTGTGGGCTTGTTCCATATGAATAGGATTTACCTTCTGAATAAATAATGTTGGCATTAATCTTGCTTAATTGGCTGGTAGTTAACAGTTTTCAGTTGTAATGCATAACGTTTCTTTCTTCGTTAGCATTTATTCTTTGCTGTTGCAAGTTTTCCCCCTAACGGCATGCATAAACATAAAAATTTGGCAACGAACGTTTTCAAGTCTGCATTTGAAAGGAATGGCTTTGCCATAATGACATTCAATAAATTATGTGGGATCACGAAATACCCTCCTTGAGATCTTACCCAGCATAGGTATGTAAAACAAGTTTAAGTCGATGAACAAAAAGAAAAGGCAAAGAATTAATTTGTCGTTGACGCACATAAATTTCTCATTGAGGAAACAGAAATTTAAAAATGAGGGTAGTTCAAGTTCATTACCTGAAGGCATTTTTGTGGAGAATGCTGCTGACATGATTATTAAAAGATGTTGCTTAAAATTTAAGTCTTAAGATGAAATTAAATAGGTGGAATGGAATCGAAAAGGAATTTTTTTTTCCTGTTATCATTATAGCCCTCTCACCTGTGCTACCGAGTGGTTTAAGGATATACGTAGTTGGATAATGTATACATACGTGTCTAAATCAGTGCTGTATTTTTTACGAGAGACGTATTTCATCTGATGTGTAAATAGCTAAGCTATTTTGGAAAATATTCATAGCTCATTTTGTTTTAAAAGCTACATGCTGGAAAACCTCGATGATTTACGTAATGGAATTTTAATGAATGCCTAACAAGAAATTTATCCTAATGACTGAATGGATAATGATCCAAATGGTGATTACCAACGGAGTTTACAAAGGCGTTGGCTATGTTCATTAGATTTTGATTGCTTTGTTTGTTTTTATTGTGATTTGATTCATATGCACACATTAAAATTGGAGAAATATTGAGTGGGTGATTAAGAGGAAAAGCACCATTAGATTGAGATGTTTAGAATATGTAAATGATTTAGGAAATTCTCTCTCTCTCTCTCTCTCTCTCTCTCTCTCTCTCTCTCTCTCTCTCTCTCTCTCTCAGATGCATTTAGAACAGCCAGGTTAGATAATAATTGAGGTGGAGATGAATCAGTTTATCTGTCAAATAATCGGCAGCACAAGTGTACCAGATTGGATGGTCGACCCAGATCCCACTGTAATCGTTAAACGACAGGTGACCCAATTTCAGGTATGGCCTAATTAGGGATGCATTATATAAAACCCTCTACGTCTATAATTCTTTGTGTTTATCTCCTAAGTTGTGTAGCGATGGCTCAGGGGGATATAGATCCACGTAGAAATGGAGACTCCTTTATAAAGAGTCTTATTTTAAGCCCCCTGACAGCACTCAGCCTTTTTATTCAAGACACCCAGGAAGTTTTATTCATAAAAGATGAATGAAGAGATAGATGAAGAACTTTCATTCATTTCCTTCAGTTTAATCTGCCTCCTTGCCATCGGCATCTTTTCTCTTATTGCGTTGCTGACATCTCTTGAATTTTTTTTACATATGGTACCCATGAAGCTGATTGTTAGGTGTTTCTAGCATTTAATATGCACTCAAAATATTTTGCTGGATTTTAATGACAAGAATCGTTAGTTTCACAATGAAAGACGTCGCATTTTGATGGAAAGTAGATATCCTCTAGGATATCTACTACCTACCTCCAGGGGTACTTATTTATTTCACTTCTCAAGCTTGCAATGGTTCTTGGAGAAATGACTTTAATATGCGTATGGTTAGCATTATCTTACGGGATAATTTTGATGGAAAGTGCCTCTTTTTTTTCTTTTTACAGTAAAAAGTCAATACCAGACCAATTCTGGTAGAATTGAAAAAAGAAGGGAGCAGGAGAAATCAAAGGTTTGACTTATAATTAGTCACAGCAGCAGCAGATGTGATCATAAGAGGAAGAAATCCCCAGAACTAGGTTGCTGGCCACGTGAGGTGAGCTGTTGGCACTGTACAGTGCACCGCTTAAGGTGCATTGACGCTGCTGCACAAAGCACCACGTGGGGTGCACTGATGCCAATGCGCAGTGTACCACTTGAAGTGCACTGACGCCACTCTTCCATACGGGGATGTTTACGTGTAGGCGTCCAGCTCTGGGCTTGCAGGAAAAAATAGATTTCATTAACAATAACAATATGCTTACGCTAATTTAGTTAATTCATGACAAAAAGCTGATTCAAAGAAATTGAGCTCGATTTTTTATATTATCCCCGTATTTGAATGGTGAAACAAATTCGATAGAAAATCTCTCTCTCTCTCTCTCTCTCTCTCTCTCTCTCTCTCTCTCTCTCTCTCTCTCTCTCTCTCTCTCTCTCTGGAATTCTACCCTCGACTCGCTCTGCTTTTATACTGATTCAACTTGCAGATGTGGATCCGTTCCTCAAAGTCAGCCTTTTTAACGAGATCTGGATCCATGAACCTATAGTGAAATATTGCGCTGTATTTGTTAGTCCTGTTTTGCATTACCATTCACCGGAGATATATCTTGCAGGTCGGGAATCTCCTTTTCCATTTCACTTCAGAGAGGGAAAAAAATCTACGTTTATCAGACCCAAAACTCTTCTTTCGGCTTCCAGATTTCACTTATTTTTCAAGGATCCAACTTCAAAGGTTTTTCCTTTGAAGTTCTCGCGAAGATTAATTTCTACGTCTGTAGTCTCCCATTCCAACTAATTCTCCCAAATTAATTTCGTCGTTTATTTTCGGGAGGTTTTGGTCGTATATTCCCTTTTGATATGGCCGAATTGATAGTTCATTTTTTTGCTCACATATATTTAATAGACGTGGTTGAGTCAGATAAGGTTTTGACCTCCTTTTAGATATGATCATCGACGGTTGGATTAGTGAGGTTATTAATATGACTGATTTTTATTTAATGTGTGCAGTGTTCTTAGGGTAAAAGAGTGTTCTCTTAATTTTTTTAACTTGCTGTTCGATTGATTGTGTGGGGAAGAAGAGTTACTCTTGCTAGGCGTCACCTTCATGTCTTATTGCTGCCAGAGTAAAATATATTTGAAGCACACAAATGCACACAAACACACACACACACACACATTTTTGTTTTTACAGAAAGAATAATAAAATGTAAGTTACCCAATTCAGCTTTGTAAATATTTGGGTTATGTTTTTTCTTTGAGAGTTAGATATTGACATTTAGCGTGATTCTTTGTAAGATATGCCTTTGTGTTTCATGATTCCAGTAGTGTTCCCCTTTCCCAATAGTCAAACTACCGCTTTCGGTTGGATTAAATGACGTTTTGGTTTGCTGCCCAAATGGCTTTCAAGAAGCCAAGAAAAAATTTTTGTCAACGAAAGAATTTTTTTTTTTTTTAGATTTGAAACTGTCCATATCGAATATGATACACCAACGCATTCCAGAGTCACCTTTTTAAATAAGGTTTATTCAAGTCACCATCATCTTTGCCGCTTTTCCAGACATCATGATATCCCTTTCACAATGTAGAGGATACTGTACTCAAACTCACAGTGTGGCAGTACAATTTCTATGTCGCCTGACCTTGACAACGACCAAGACGCATTCAAAACAACGCCATTGACCGAAGTAAATGATGAAAAGTCTGAGTGTCGTCTCAGTGTTCTTCAAGTACACGAGTCAATGTGTACATGAACGAAAATCTTTGGGGCGCGCGACTTTAAAGTTGATATTTAACTGGTTTGTTTATGAGTGTGTAAGTGAGCTGGAGGGGCCTTGCGAGGCACTTCAAAGAATGTCAAGGGCGTCTTTCATAGGCCTCGGTCTCGGTCGTTAGAGGAAGTAACCACCTTTAACGTTAAATGGGTGTGCACACCTCTTCCACAAACTTCGGTCCCTGGTTAATTAGGTGTTTTTTTTCTTTATTTCCCTTTTATCCATTATCATTATATAAAGAAGCTCACTGAGAAGAAGATTACTTATTGTTAGGCGGGAGTTGTGTAAATGAATAGGGTGATAACATAGTCTCCCTTTTAAAGGTCGTGTTGTCATAAAATATTCTCAGGGGCCTGTTTCGTCAACTCGTTCTTTGATGAATATAATTGTCTGATTTTTTCCCTTTGATTTTGTGTAAGTACCTGAAGCGTCTAATTTCAAGGAAATTTTGTGCACATTGATTTCATCCTGGAGTCAAGAGGAAATATATGAACATGTCACTGTTTTCTTGTTTATTCTCCGGAGCCGCTCTCTTGCAGGGGGAAATGCTGTTTATCAAAGAAGAAAAAAAAAGGTAATATATTTGTGTTTATAATTATGTATACAGTGGTATGTTGATAAACATGGTTTTAATTTAATTTATAACAAATATTTAAAAAAGCATTTCTTTTGAAAAAGAAGGGTTAAAAGTCAGATGTTTTATAACAAAACCCAAACAAAACAGTGGGATCCTGCAATGTTAGTATATATTGGTAAATTTTATAGACTCAACGTAAAGATGTTACTTAATAAGGTTAAATAACTTTTATACTAATGGCAATAACATAGTCGAGTTATTGTCACTGCGGTGTGTTATTTTTTTTCAGCTTACTTTTGAGTTTGTAAGTATGTTGTATGTTTTCCGAGGACTTCTATCAAAGTTACAGTTACTTTTGTAGAATTCGATTTTTTTTAATGTTTTTAATTTGAAAGTTGTTTTCAGCCGGTTGCATCCCCAAATGTTTTGTTGCCTTTTTGTGTATGTGTAAGTGTGTGTGTATGCGCAGAGAGAGAGAGAGAGAGAGAGAGAGAGAGAGAGAGAGAGAATAATCCATTTCAGTGAGAGAAAGAGAGTTGAATTATTCATTCCTGTCCTCTTCTCCCCCTTCCTCTCTCTCTCTCTCTGCGATGTATTATTCACTCGTAGTATCTCTCTCTCTCTCTCTCTCTCTCTCTCTCTCTCTCTCTCTCTCTCTCTCTGAACAAGAAAGACGCGAAACGAGAACTCAGTTTATTGACTTTTCACTTTGACACATTTTTCTTAACTTTGACTTTACATAGCCTTTCTTCGTCAGCCAAAGTTCTTGGACCAATCCCAGGCGGGAAAAAGCTTTATAGGACTATTTAATTGTGCCCTCGTTGACCCAAAAGGTAGATTATATGCCAGGTAGTCAGTTAACTGACGTGTACCTCATCGAAGTTGGAGTATGATACGGGCTAACAATTTCATGTCAGAAAAACTTTGAAACCAAAATGTCAGTACCTTGTGGAACCAGCCCCTCTTAGGGTGTGTGTGTGTGTTTGTTTATGCTACATTTGGCTTTTTCCCTAGCGAGGGTTAGCTCAAAAGAAAAGATAGGCCAGCGATTACTGCCAGGTTCACACTTTTAACTGCTGAATCGTGGATGAACCCCGTGCCGAACACTTCCACGAGACTAGCGTCTTCATATACTTACTCGGAGATCTATATAAATGTACTGCTCATTTTCTCTACCAGATACTTATGTAATTTGAATAACCACAATCCCCTCTTAACTTCTCGATTTCTTCACACTTTTGGCACCCCTAGCATGATTTGAACTCGCATTGGGCATAACAGAACGAGGTCATGTGATTGACAAGCATAACCGGAAAGTGTCACGAAATCGAAAAGTTAAGAAGGTATTGTTATCTCTATTACTTACACACAGATGACTCGCCAGCATCACCTCACAGCGCTGGCATATGCTGGGCCATTCACATTGTGTTCCGCGCACTTTCCACACTTTCTGGCAGCTGAGGCTCCTCTTCAGCAGTACCTGTTCAACTTCATATACAGTCTTTTCTTATTCTTCCTCTCCTAATCCCTACTTTTCATCCAGTATTCTTTCCGCTTATGAGAACCATCTCAGAACCCTCTGATCTGACCTTTCACGTATGCTAACCTTATATATGGGTAAGCCTTTGAGATTGCATTTGAATTATACGCACACATTCATCCTTTATACATATATACAGTATATATATATATACTGTGTATATATATATATATATATATATATATATATATATATATATATATATATATATATATATATATATATATATATATTATAAAACTGTATATTATATATATGTGTGCGTGTGTTTATTTATGTGTGTGTGTTTATTTGTGTGTGTGTATGTTTGTATGTATATGTGCCTGTGTTTATTTGATTTTCGCTCTCGCATTTGATTGTGGTATGATGTGAAATGAAGATACATATATAATTATATTATATATATATATATATATATATATATATATATATATATTTGTATATGGAATATATATATATATATATATATATATATATATATATATATATACTGTATTTATAAAAATGTGTGTATGTATGTATATGTATGTATGTATGTGTCTGTGTTTATTTGAATTTCGCTCTCGCATTTGATTTTGGTATAATGTGAAATGAAGATTTTATGCCCGGAGTTTTGTGGCTTCAGAAGTATGAGGATTAATTGGATATTCCCCTTTCGCTCCCCTATCCTTTTCCACTCGAAAGTCATAACTATTCTAAATGGGTTTGAATATGAATATGCTGTACTTAATGCTTTCCATTGCCTGGGAAGGGATAAAGTACGGAATGGAAAGTCTGCTGTCAAATCTGAAATATGACAAGTAAATTAGTCATTCAAGCATAGATAAGATATGACAACTAAATCCTCTCATTTATAGTTATGTCAAATAATAAATTGAAACAAGAAGTCATGAAGGCTCGCTCTAACAGAGGGGAAGTCACTGAACCCATAAAGGAATGTCTTTCTCCAATAAGGACGATGATCCGTCTTCAGATTTTGGGATTCCTAATCAGTCTCGGATAAAGATGGTACGTTTTCCGCTGGGATGTATTCTTCCAAAGTCACATCAGGTCCTTAATATAGATAAGAGGACTTTTCCATTGTGTGTTTTTGGTTGTGTTTAGAAGGTACAGTTATTTGTGTTATTCCTATTTTTCTTAATATGTTAGCTTGTTTTGTCGTTTTTTATTCTTTAGTCCTGTTTTTATGATAACGATTGCAACCGATAATGTTTTACCTTTTTTTTTATTGAAAACAGGCGCATTTTCTGTTTAATCTTTGCGATTCGCATCATGTCCATGGCCTTACCTTCTAGGCCTCAAAGGTCTGTTTCAAGTTTTAATAATGGATCTGCGCGCCAACGTCATCTGGGCGGCCGGTGGTCCCGTATCCTGTAGTCATATATTATTTTTTTGGTTCTTGCTTTTAAAATACTTATTTTCCTCCGTTTATATTATCTTTCTTCCATCTTACTTTCCACCCTCTCCTAACAATTTTTTCATATTGTAGCTGCAAAGTTTTCCTCCTGTTAAACCTTTCAAACCTCATTTACTCTCTATTTCCCTTTCAGCGCTGAATGACCTCATAGGTTCCAGCGCTTGGCCTTTGGCCTAAATTTTATATTCAGCCTCAAATTCCAATATTTATTTTGAATTGCAGCTATTCAGAAGTGGAAGTCAGATTTACCGGAGTAAAGAGGAAATCCCTTTCGAAATGCATTACGCATTATGTTTAATATAAGTGGCGTGCTCGGCATCCTTACCTGCGGTAACAAATGAGAGATTAAATTTTTTTCTCGAATTTACTGGCCTGTTTTTTTCCGCTTGGGTTCCCAAGCCCAGGAAACAGGCCTTCGTTAAAGTCGTATCTCAAAGGATATTGTTAATGTCTTATTAGATCCCCCTTTTTTAATGGTATTTTCAAGGCATTCTTAACGTTACGTAACGCTGCTTTGAAATTTTATGAAGCGTAAAATCATTTCTTAGCTTTAATGTTGCAGGTAAATTTTGCCGATGAAGATTTCATCGTATTAATCGCTAGGAATATATTTTCATGAGAGAAAGCGATAGGAGAGGTTGTATATTTACTCTATGTATATATATTGCCTGTGGTATAAAAGAAAAAAAATAAAACGAGAATACGGCTAAAAACTGGAGACAAAACTTGTATTTGAGGTTTGAAAAAATCTGCCAAATTTGAATGTTCATTCTTGCCGCCTGGAGCAGTTAAATGAAGACATGGAATGTAGATAGCATATTGTTGACACCAGCAGGTGACGCAAGTAGCGATAACTGATTGTCAGTGGCTAATAAACAGAGGGACTCTCTTTAGAGGTCAAGTGCGATTGCTGTCTGAAAAGCTTCGCCAGATTTACTTGGTACTTATCCATCCTTGTAGATGTGATGTTATCCTTATTGTGGATTTTCCCTTACTCGATTTTTTCTTCATAAAACTAGCTCTCTGTTTGTGTTTTAATTTTTGGGGGGCTTGCTTTTTTATTACTTCATAGGGCTTCATAAGGCTGATTTTGCATTGATTACAGTTTCTAAGCGTATACTATAGCTTCTTCCCAAGCTACCATACATCTTTATATATATGAACTCAAGATGTAGTTAGTTCTTAGCTCCTCGTCTCATTAACGTGAAAATGGGGTACTTTGCCTGGTCCTGTGATGTGCTTTCTTTCATGTTTTCCGAGCCCTTTTTGTTGGAGTCAGCCATTATCATATAATGATATAAGCCTATTAAAATTTTATTGCACATAGCCAAATTAGCTTTAGTTTGCTTTGCTTCATTTTTCCAAACTTGAAGAAACTGTGGTCTGTTCACAAATCATCTGGACGTTGATGAATTGTTAGCCGTAGATGGCAGAATAGAATATCAGGAAATAATAAGATAATAAAGAAAGCAAAGTTTGTAAGATAAATAAAGAAGCCTGTTTGTGGAGGAACATTCTGAGGAGGAAGTCAATCTGCCCATGTCTTTAGAACCCGTAGGCGGCTAGTGCCGTCAGTGCACCTCATGCGGCTTCCCTTCACCCCTAGCTGCAACCCCTTCCATTTCTTTTACTGTACCTCCGTTCATATTCGCTTTGTTTTATCTTTTCGTCCACCCCTTCTTATCAGTTGTTTCATAGTCCAACTGCGAGGTTTTCCTTGTGATACACCTTTCAAACCTTTTCACACAATCTCCTTTTCAGCGCTGAATGCCTCATAGGTCCCAGCGCTTGGCCTTTGGCTTAAATTTTATATTCCATTCCATTCCATTCCATTCCATTCCAATAAAGAAGCCAAGGTTTGGAGGAACAATCTGATGAGGAAGTCAACGTATGTAGATATCCGCCCATATGTCTTTAGCGGGTCAGGAGTAGAACCGTTTCCAGCAATTGGCCAAACACGTCCATTGTAAAAGGTAACAAGTATTTTTGTGATATGAAATTTCTTGCTATTAACAAAGACCCATCATTCTATACTATTACGAAAGTAGTACGGAACTGCAATATCTAACCTATATATGTCGTGGTGGTTTGAGAAAATTTCATAAAGGGCTTTGACAATGACGATAGGACGTACAAACGCGCAAATTACATGTTCCACATTATCCAACAAACAGTCTTGTCACCCGCACATGTAATAAATGCTAGAATGATTAATCCTGAATATAGCGTAGAGTTAATTTTTCAATCATGTTTGCTATAATTTACCGGCATAATTGTAGATAATTACCAAGTAAATTTCGAGGTAGGTATCGAATTATGATTTACATTTACTTATTCGTTGCACGGGTTAGTAATTTGTATGATTGTTGCAATGTCTAAACATACCCTGTATCATCAACTGAAGTTACATTTAACTTATAAATTTCCCCTCCATATCACTACCACGTTGCAACGTAACCCCGCAGCGGGTAGTAACGTTAGTGCACCTCCATGATACAGTGTAAGCATTATTAGAAGGATTTTGCAGTGTCCCTTGGGCCCTTAGCTGCACCCTATAGACTTTTACTTTACCTCCATTCCCGCTTCCTTTCCTCTTTCTTGCTGTCCAGCCTCTCTAACTATTAAATCTGAGTGCTGCTGCGGGGTATCCTCCCAGTTTCACCTTCAAATCTTTATACTTCATCTCATTTATTTCAGGATCTCTCGTATCTTGCTTTTCAGCCACTCCAACTCTCCCCTTTCAGTCTGAAGTGCTGAATGGCTGGAATTGCCACATTGGTTGGCTTTGTAGCATTGAATTCATGATTCATTCTTGCTTTCTAACGGGAGCTCCTGGTCCAGCGCCTAATGGTCTAATGTAATGTAGGACTAGGGAAAGAAAGGGAAATTTAGGAATGAGGATGGAGCTTAACCTGCCTCTTAAGGGCATCAGTATTGTAAGAGCAAGGACACAAACACTGGAAAAGAATTTCAAGTTTACAGTAGAATGAAAGAAACAGTTGCCAAATCTTGCAGTCAGAAGATTACAGATTTTTGACATAGTAAATGTTGGAGAAGGTCTCCTGACGCGTGTTACGAGGTGGCTAGATGGCGGGAGGAAGTGTCCTATAAGCTCATGAAACAGTCACTGAAGTATCACAAGGAGAGAGAGAGAGAGAGAGAGAGAGAGAGAGAGAGAGAGAGAGAGAGAGAGAGAGAGAGAGAGATGAGAGCGATACTCCATAGATGAATAATTCCAACATAATTATTTAAAACTTCTGTAAAAATCACATTCAGTTTTCGAAGGAAAATTTTGCTGTTTGAACAATGGCTCCCTCCAAGACAAAGGAAAACCAACCTCTCCATTCAAAATATTGATGGAATGGTAGGTATATGTGAATTTTCAGGAAAATATTGTCAGAATTAAACGGGAGAGGATGCATAGAAGTCAGCCAAAACTCTCGGAGGTATTAAGTTTCCACATAGATTACAACAAGATTACCACTTACAGTAGATAAGCCCTCAAGATCAGAATTTAATAGATGAGGTCTAGGGCCTGCCGTACCTCCCACAACCTTACCAGAGACTTGACCCTCAAGGTCTGCTCCCCCACTGATATAGAAGGTGTGAGTTTCATGTGTTTTTTTTTATACAGTTGACTCAATCTTACTGGCATATTTCAGCTATATGACAATAGTGTCTAGAACAAGAATGGTGCTGATTTCATAAGCAGCCTCTGAATAACTTGTTGCTAGGGTGTAATTATAATGGTTATGCATTAGGTATCTGAAGTCTTGTTAGAGCACCCCCAGTCCAGTGTTGTACTAAATACAAATCAACAGCGGAAGAGCTTCTGCTCTCATCCCCCAGTTTTTTCTGTATAAATTTGAATGCTAAAGTTTATTTTTATAAACAAGCCGTTTCTAACTATATTTCGTTTTCATAAAAGGAAATATATTTAAGAACTAGTTCATGATCATGACTTTCGCGAGTCTTCTGACAGATAAGTTTGGAAGGAGTGAATGTCTATGCAGTTCACATTGTGTGATTGTTATATTTGATGTTAAGAAATCCCTATTTTGCTTGATAAACACAACTTGCTGTTTTTGTGAAGAAATAAAGAATAGCCACGTCCTTACCTCTCTTTTTTGATTCTAGACACCCCAATGAAAACCAGTACGGAAAGGGAAGGCACTTTGATTTGGGGTGAGGGTCGGGGTAAAGCCACCCATAGGCAGAGCTTCATGCTGAACTCAGTCAAATACTTTAATAAATGAACTTGGTCAAAGTGATTCATCGAAGCTTTGCAATGTTTATGACCAAACATTAGTTAATATTCCTCAGTTCACTTTTTCATTTAGGAGAATTGGGTCCAGAAGGTGTTACTCTTTCATTTTTATCCAAGCGTTTGGAAAAAGAAAACTAACTCGCATTCTCCTGCCCCATAAGGATGAAGGTTGTAAGGTGTCTTGTTTTTCTTTAGTGCCACCCATCCAAGTATCGGTAAGATAAAATGTTAATAAATTCCGCTGATCGGTATGGCTGCAATTTATAGGAAACGGTATACTCTCCCATGAATGTATGATACATCCGTACAAATAATATTATTCAGTGTTATATAGATGACATATATACTGTATGCATGTATGTATGTATACACACACAATAATACACACATATATATATATATGAAGATATATATATATATATATATATATATATATATATATATATATATATATATATATATATATATATATATGTAGTTTTTATGTCAGTACTGCAAAAGGATATTTTTAATAAAAAGACCTTTACACTGTCAAAGCCAAAAGTAAGTCTCTATCATATTTATTTTGAAGGAAAAAGTACTGAAGGAAACATCAAAAAGGGGAAAAACTGCATTTTACATCGTCGCAGAGCAAAAAGAAAATATGAATAAAAAGAGGGAGAAAAATGCTCCAAATCCCTCTCGTTATTTTTGGATACCAGTGTTTGCAATTTTTCGGTGCAAGTAGATACTGCAAAAAGGATATTGGACAACCAGGAAAAACACTCGTCCTTCCCCATTCAATAACGGAAAAATGAATGAACAAAAGTAACGCCAAATGGTTTTAAGATACGACAGGGCCAAATTCGAAGGGTGAAAATGGAGTTAGCTCACGGCCAAAAATCACTGTATTTCAAATTTGTGAAAATGCAATTGTGTGCTGCAATCCATAGATAAATAGTTATGGGAAAAGTTACAAGAAGATTAATGGCATTACAATCTCTATACTGATTTGTGCACGAAAAAGAAATTTTTTAATCACCATTTTATATTAATATTGGAAATATAACACGGCGCGTGATTGTGATAATTGGAAACGCTAGGAAGAAGTGATTGTGTTAAAATCAGTTAAAATGCTCATTACAAAATAAAGTCCATATTTTGAATGATTTATTGATAAGAGCAGTCATGCGTTTATCAGATTTCTTTCAGTTTTGCAACAAAAAAAATTCTAAGTAAATGACTCCAGAGTATTCGGAGAGTCCTGACTTATCGTCCCTGAAATTCCCGGTACGTAAGCAAATGTGCTGCGTAAAGTTTGAAACTTTTTCATCAATTTATATGCGAGCTAAAGTAAAAACCACCAGAAAACTGTCCAGCAAATTGAAAGAAAAACTGATGGCTTTGCAGAATTCTTTTGCGACAGGTTGAAATATCAAGAGGGGAGTATAAATTGACGTGATGGCCTTATCTTCGCAGGACATCGGCCAGCAGACATCATATGAATGACTTCCTTGAATGTTTCATTGCAAGGAACAGATTAAACTCGGAGCATTTCACTTTAATAATATATTATGAAGCAAATACAGTAAGATCTTGCCGTATTGTTTTTAAATGTACTTCAAGGTAAGACCGATGTATTCAATTATCAGTGAGAGTAGTATAACGACAGCAGAAGAAATTCTGTGGATTTTAAAAGAATGATGAAGGTAAAATATATCTTATTAGGGGAGATTTAGTTATAGAATAGGGGGAAAAAGAAAACAAGTTGATATGAGAGAGAGAGAGAGAGAGAGAGAGAGAGAGAGAGAGAGAGAGAGAGAGAGAGAGAGAGAGAGAGAGAGAGAGAGAGAGAGAGAGAATAGAATTATTGTAAACACCTTTATACAAGCATGAAGAGTATTCTGATGTTAACTACGGCAATTTCAAAACATCATGTTCTTAAATTGCGGTAAAATGCTAGAAAACAAAGCAGACAACATGCAACGTGACTTCGCACATAAATTTCCTTTCAGGGTGAAGCAAGACAGCAAGCACTGACCATGTAATCCCGTAGCTTCCTGTGGGGGGAAAAAGTTCATAACTCCTGTACCACTTCATAAACCTAGACAGAAGTTTTATCACCTGCCCATCGTCTGTCACTTTTCCCATCCCTACGCTATGCCCCTCTCACCTGTCTTGCATGCACTTTCATCCCTCCTGGATGTCAAGACTCTTCACTTTTAGCTAATCTATTGCGCCATAAATTCGCCGCTATTTCAGTTTTCTCTCCTGTTTCGCAAAATGTTCAATCCGGCGTCCTTTGTACTAACTGATCATCTTTAACAGTAGATGACAAAACTCCTTGTATTTTGTGATCCATTACTATTTATCGACAAATACTTACGCTTCCCTTCGTTCATTTTTCGCTCTTTGGCGCTGTCATGATATAATTATATAATTCTGGGATTATTTTAAAAGCTTTTTATTATTTATTTTTCGCAGTGTATGAACATTTTTTCTCCACAATATCACAGTATCGTCATTTTCTTGCTTTATTAAGTAATTTTCCAACCCAAAACTTGTGTAGCTGTCATTACCTCCCCCGATTCCACCTAATCTCCAGTTCTTGAACGTGTGCACATTTTCAATTCGGCCATCTTGCACATGGAAAAACACCGTATCGCAGTCCAGATTACCTTTCTCAAGTTTCATGATACGTTCTAAATTGCATATCATAATCCAGCTATTCTCTTTCACCCATCGTCAAATCTGCAACCAATTTTGTCTTCTCTCTCAGTATCGTTCAGTCCCTCTCTAAACACGGATCCACTGAAGAATAGCAGATGAAACAAACTTTTTTAACGCTCGTGCACTGCAGACTGGCCAGACGTCGTGAATTTTCCATAATCGTCATGCTGTACTTAGCATTGCTCACTCGCTTTTAAAGAGCCACAATATCCGTTTAATGATTATTCTTTGTCTAAAAATTTCAATACCCAAGTCCCTTTGAGGTTCTTCCCAACAACACAGTGCGCCTATCACAAGTTCAGACGTCATTCAGTTTACTCCAACAAAAATTTACTCCAACAAAACTTGCATGCTCACAAAGTTTGCCTTTGTAAGCCTTATGCCTTGTTTAGGCTTTGTTTAGGCAGTTATTTTCCTATTTCAATTTATTTTCGAGAAACCTTTGCTGTAAAAGGTACTAAGCTACTATTTTTGTAGTTCAGCTATAGCTTTCACTGCTGATCTCTGACCAATATCAATCTAAATTCGTGAACCCTTAAACTTGTCGCTCATTCTTCATGAACTAAAAGCAGCAGCTAAGTAGTCACTGCAGTGGTAAGTGGCTATGTTTATCACCTCTACCAAAAAGTTGAAAGGAAGGTATGTTTTCACCTGTGTGTTTTTTTTATGATATTTCAAGAACGAATGAACGGAATCTGGTGAAACATGACATTTAAGGCATTTTCACAAGTGAGCAATTTCGTGTTAGAAATAAGCTAGGAATCAATGATTCAACGCCATGTTAATAGTTTCATCTCTGTAGCCGATTTCTTTCAGATGTTAATCATGTTGAGAAGGCCACCTATGGTGTATATCAGCTAAAGATAATTCTTTTTTCTCCTTCTTGGGGTACCCTACGAACACACAAAAGCGCTCATGTAATGCAGATATTTTGAGTTTGTTTCGGTGCTAGATATCTGGCCTCATATTTGAGTGGCCTTCCCCGAGGTACGCTGTCTACATAGTGTCAGTATTAATGAAATTATACCAGCTTATCATGAATTTATTAATTAGCCGGTCTCAGTATATCCATGCCTTACCAAACCTGGAATTCTAGAGACTGAGGATTTTGTGAAACTTTATTGGGTGAACTTTATTTTAATTATATGTTATGGGATGCTAACCTTGTGTCTGTTGATGTAAGCAATTTTCATAATGGGCAGATGGTGATCCGTGTTTATTTTCTATTATTTTTTTATTTATTTTTTTTTTGCTGCGGTATAAGACGACGGTCAGTTTTATTTTTTTTATCATTACTCTTCGGCATGTATGAGAAATGACATTGAAATGTAGTTTTTTGTGTAACACAAATTCTAAGCTGGAAATACAAATGAGACCTCTCGAGAGCCAGATCAACTTTATTCTCCTATCCAAAAAATGTCCCAAGGCGGAAAATAAAGAGTGAGTTCGTGGGGCAGAAATAAAAAATCCTTAATAAATAGAACCCAGGATATTCCTATGTTCTCCCAAGCTGAGCCAACTGGCAGGCGAGGTCCAGATTGTTTGATTGCTATTTCTGTTGTCAAATGTCTGTTCTTTTGAAGGTAAATAGGTCTGGCAACTAAATATTGAGGATTTTACGATGACATATTACGTTCCAAAAAATAAACTAGTCTTATTTTGTTATTTTCCGTTTTCTATGTCAGAGCTTATGTACAAAATTGAATTATTTTGATATGAAAATACATTACAGTTACTTTTCCTGTCTTCAGACCTTGACATTTACTGACTGCAGACAGACATGATAAGAATCGGTATAGGTAAGCAAATGTGGATAAATTTGAAAGATTTTGCGCATTCCTCTTTGTTATAATGTTAGACAGGGGGCAAGGTAGACGGATGAGAGGCAAAAGCAAAGCGCAAGGCATTAAATGTGGCGTGAAGATTAACAGTTGAGGAACGCAAAAAGTCGATTTATGCATACAAATATTTTGAAGTTTACTACCAAGTTTTAGTGCGTTTCATTTTTTTACTGGTTGTAGATAGACTTTTTGTATGTAAAATGAGTACATTTTGTTTCTGGTTATTGCAACAGCCTTCTTCAGATCCTCATCAGAATTTTTGCCAAAGTCCTCTATAATCTATTTACCAATGAGAAGCTAAATTTATACTGCTCAATTACCAGCAAGCATTGCACTTACTCAAGTACTTAGGTATTGAAAGTTCTTTTTATGAACAATAAGGATCTCGATGATTAGAATTTTCTCTGTGTTCTCTTATCAATTTACTTATGCTGTCCGTATTTAGAAATCAGGCAACCGGGAGCATTTGCTCCATATCCTTTCAAATATTTCTTCTATTTTTGTAGAATTTTAATGAGGGTTTCTCTATTTTCATAGGTGGAAATACGGTGTTCTCTCTATGCAATTGTTGGCAAATAATGTAACGAGTTATATGCAATGAATTATCTCTGCCTTTTGTCTCTTTATCGTCGCGGTGATGCAATTGATGGTCCCCCGTTTCGTCTTTGTACAATTGTCGGACTCCTTTATCGCTTTATTTTAGTGCATTGGTCCTTGATAGCCTGACGGCGTTATATATACAATCCCCTCGTTTTATTGCCTGTATCTGTTACCCCCATCTCATATATCACCGGAATTATCTCGAATGTATATCTCTTATGAGTCTCCCTCTATTAAGATGTATATACAAGAGGGGATCGCGGCGTCGCCCTGCCATTTTCCCTCAAGGCTTCTTCTACCGCTGCTGATACCCCCTGCTCCTGCTCCTGCTCCTGCTGCTACTGGCTGCACTGACATCACATCAGTGATTATACTTCGATGTTTAGGCCACCCAAGAATAAGAGCGTCTCTCTCTCTCTCTCTCTCTCTCTCTCTCTCTCTCTCTCTCTCTCTCTCTCTCTGCTCGTGCTCGTGTTACATCCGTTCATTAGTGGCTGCTGTGGTAGGTTAATTACACGGCGATGCTTGGACCGTGATTAGGTGCAGTTCATATTTCAATGGGTTGTGTTGCAAGTGTAAATTTTATGGCATTTATGCCATGCGAGCGCTGTGATAAGGCATTCCGAAATCATTTGGTCTCGCCTTTCCATGTCTAGAAGTAATATTTAAAGCCCCTTTTTTTTACGTATTCATCTTAGGCTTTTTAGAATGTAGAAAAATTCACCATTTATGAAATGTTACAGTGATTGCGAAATAAATATTTTATTCAGATAACCGCAACATAAGCCAGTTGCAATATGAGGACTTGGGTGTTATCAGTCAGGTAATGCAAGAAGTTATTAGAAGGGAAAGGACGTCTAAGAGAAAAAAAAATAGTATGTAAAAATAAACTAAAGCAAAGGAATCCATTCCGGAATCAGGAAGGGAAATAGAAACGGAGCGGATGAAGCAGAAGACGGCACTGTTGAAAAAAAATAAGAGCCATCGCGGAATAAAATAATCGTAAATTCTGGGGAAATATTTCATGTCGGGGTTTCTATCAAGTTAAGGGGAATGAGAAGAGGCATAATCGCTTTTGGCTTTACGAGGTAATTAGGCGATGATCTAAGCCTCACTTCAGCGAAAAAAGATTGTCGGGAAAAAGAGGCGATAAAGCTTAAAGAGTGGAGACATTCTGAGGGGAGATAGATCGAAGGTGTTGAGGACAGAGAGAGAGAGAGAGAGAGAGAGAGAGAGAGAGAGAGAGAGAAACCCGCCTTTGCGGTGGAAATTTATACGGAAGAGATAGAGATTGCCAAGCAAGAGGGATATTTTACTTATTCCCTCTTTCTGCTGAAACAGGTTTGTGGACATGTCTCGCATGCTTTTTATTTAACAATATTTTTTGGTAAACATTTTGTTGGTGCTGTTGAGATAGAATTTTGCAGTGTGAAAATGATACTGAAATTTCCTGTTTTGTTTTGTACTCACATTACAGATAAACCTGTTTTGTCTTCTAAAATCGAGTCGCTATTCATGCTGTTGCTTATTTTATATGTATATATATTATATTTGACGTTGATGGCATTCCTATGTATCGATCTTGATTATAAGGTGATTAATTTACATTCTCTCTCTCTCTCTCTCTCTCTCTCTCTCTCTCTCTCTCTCTCTCTCTCTCTCTCTCTCTGTCAAAAACTAAGCTGGAGAATATTCATTGCTATAAAACAACAAGTTCAGGACACAGAACATATTTCTAAGAGTACACTCGGATTCTAGACGCTTCTTCCTTATTGCCTTGCAAATAGTGACGAAATTTTTTTATTACGGGGAAGATTAATTGTAAGACACCCATGTATTGTAGAGTAATCTTCTCTAACATTTGATCATTTTGTTATCGTTGTTTGCAACTTACACTGTATTTTTCATTATTAAATGTGGTTTAACCGTCATCGTCTAACTGATGTGTCAGAACTGTCAATATTTGCTCTCGAATTTTGATGTTTTTTTTTGTCACTGTGTGTGTGCATGGTGTGTGCGTGTTCCAATAATCATGAAATGCCTTGATTTGTTATTGTACCCATCCTTAGCCTCATTAATCATTTTATTAATTTATTATCATTTTATACGTTCCAATTTTATTTTATAGGTATAATTCTCATGAGTACAATCCTTTTCTGAGTATGGAAGTATTCAAACTTTATCCTCTACGTTCCGGTTTGACACACATAATAAACCTTATTTGTGTGTGTTTGTGTATGTGCGTGTGCAGTTTTACAAAATTCTCTAGAATGTAGGGTCAGTTCCCTCCAGGTCTGTTGCCATAAAGCCCCGTATATTTTCATTGCCCTTAACTGCTTCCTATATGTCAGCTCGGTGGCTGGCTCATTTTCATTATGAGGCAACGGAAATTCCCTTTCATGTTTTTATTGCTTGAAATTAAACATAATAAGAGAGAATCTGGTTGTGTTTGGGACATTCAGCTGAACATCTGGAGGTCCTTTGAGCGTTGATGGTCTCTGAATGTTCCATGCAAATCATATGTATTATTTTCGTCTTTGAAATGCAAATTTTTATGTCATTTGCCACAGAATACTTTTCAATGTATTTTTTAAGTCATTGATAGAATGTCTGTGAATTTTAGGGGTATATATGAGTAACATAGCTTACTTTACTTGTTATTGCATGCTAAATTTTTCATTTTCAGGGTAACAGATTGCCTTCGTATAATTACCGCTCGATTTCCTCTGTTTGGTTATAACGTTTCCTTTGTGTCTTGACGGATATTTTATGTAAGCAACATAATCCTTGATGCCATAAAGATGAATGCTTTTTCCGTCCCTCTGAAATATGATAAAGTTGAGTGAGGATAAGAAATGAAATGATTGATGAAAGATGCAAAGAATGTGATGAATAAGGTGATTGATGATGCGGACTGCAGATTATCGTCTCCCCTTCGTCCTCCTTTTTAATTTTGATGCTCAAGTGAAAGAGGAGAAATCAATTCCGACCAAAGTCAGTGCAGGTTTGCGGGAGATTTATGACTGTACACGAAATAAAGCTTATGTTCGTTGCATTTTTTTCGTAAGTAAAATAAGTATTCAAGAGAATCTCTCTCTCTCTCTCTCTCTCTCTCTCTCTCTCTCTCTCTCTCTGTGTGTGTGTGTGTGTGTGTGTGCGCGCATGAGAGAGAGAGACATTGTGAATCACCTTTTCTCTTGATAAATATGAATGTTGATATAACTGGCAATTAAATGAGAGCATAAATCTCAGCCCTTAAGTTGATAGAGGCTTGCTTCCAAGACGCTTTTGAATTAAAAAGCACAAACTTGTACCGACGAAATCAAGGCAGAATTTTTATTTTTTGGTTCTCAAGCTTAGATATCAGTGCCACATATTCTCATATTCACTTTCTGCATCGAGCATACTTCCATGGAGTGTCTTATCGAAACACAGCGAATTATTGAAGGGTAAACGAAAAAGTTATCAATCCTTCTGAGTTTATGAGTTGTCCTTCATTAATCTTGACAGATATAGGCTTATAAAAGAAAGCATAGGGACCCTGCAATCGTAAACCTCTAACGTTCCCACATACTTGCGGAAAATAGTGAATTGTCAGGAATGTCGGAAATATTGAGATTGAAGTAAGCCTGTGTTACATTCTCGAGGGAATAAGACCAGCATGAGCAGGCAGAGCACCCACAATTCTCACTTTATGGAGAACACAAGCGCTGTAACAATGTTCATCAAATTTAATGAAGGGTACGAATGGGGACCGGCCTAATTCAACAGATGAAGGGAGCTAAACTCAAGTCATAACCTGCACTAAAAGTAAACGGTCATTATTGTAAATTCTGAATAATAAAAGCAAGGAAAACGGCGAGAAAAGCGAAATTGCAAACTGAATCGTTTTTAAAAACGAATGCGGACACAGCTATAAGAAAATTTCCGTTATCCCTAAGTTCACGGAGTGACCGATATTAATGGCAACACGAGAAACAATAATAAAGGTCTCGCCTGAAATTAATAAACGACTAAATATAAAGCCCTTTCCTGGAAGGGCGCTCCGGTAGTTTGCCTCAGCCGGGCTCTTGTTATTACTGCAGAGTTAGCTTAATAAACCTCATCTGAATATTCATTTCCCCTGAATGCGGTCGGTATTGTTTTATGTCTGCGAACGCTCTAGGTGAATTTCGCGCAAGATAATGACCGCCATGAAACCAATTCGTTCAAGACAGGCTCGACTTCGTTTTGCCCCGCCGCTGCAAATGCTGCAAAATGAGGGTAATTAATTTCCCAGGTTGATTTCCTCACTTTGTGATGTGTTTTTGGTGCCACATTGGTCCTTTGCTTTCAGTTATTTCATCTCGTACTAGGGATATTTTTGCTACTGTAATTTCTTGCCACTTTGACATAGGATTGATTAAATTTTTTTTTAACGTCTTTGGTTAGAATTATTGATGTTCATCCTACAGATTATTGGTAGATGCAGTGCAGATGTAATTCAGAAATAATTTAATTAAATTGAATAATGTCTAGATAATTTTTCAAATTTCACTGACCGTAGCTGTTTGGTTATGTAATAAAGGAGGCATCCTAGTTATGTACTAACGACATGCTATCGAGACAGCAAAAAATATTTCAAAGGACCAGTAATACACAATATACTATACTAATCCCAGTACATACTTCTTCATATCACTGAATGAAATAAGACGTTGTTTTTAACCTTTAATTGAAAGAACGGCTTATAACTCGTATTAGACTTTCAAGAATGAGTTTTCACCCACTAAAATTAATAAAAGATGCCCGTAAATGATTAAATGAAAGTTCGAATTGAATGCACATCTTAACATAATCTATTTCTTGCAAAATAAAGGGAGTAACTTCAATACGAAATCCGTGTTATACACCAAAGCCCTCAAATTAGAGGCAGCGATGAGGTGAAAATGTAAGATTGTGATTTATGTTAATGTACGAGTTGTTTGAATCGTCTTATTCATGGAGACCCTAATGGCTTCAACCTTGAAAACGAAGCGGAGGCGTCATTATCATGAATGAGAATCGTTTGCTTTATCTTTTGCAAGTATATAACGGTTATTCCAACAAACACTCGGGCAAGTATTTCAGGCTAAGGTAAAGGTTATCGTGGTGCCATAAATTTGTCGGAAATAAATCTGGAAGGAAAAAAAAGATGTGGGGTGTTGATATGTCACTCACCAGATCGCGAGAGATTTAATAGTGAGCGCTGCATAACTATTAATGTCACGTTAAATACTTCCAATAGAGTATCAAAAACTGATAAGGCAATATCATTCGAGGATGCTGGGGAAGAGTTCCACTTGTTTTCACCCCCGGGATAACTAATGGTTGAGTCATGGTTGCGAATTGCATGGCACGTGCAAGGACGACCATGCTTTGTTTCTCTTCCACCACTTGACCTCAAGGGATTCTCTTGCAGTTTCATACTTGAAACGATTCAAGATTTATTACAGTCATTTGTACATTTTACAACAATAAAATCCACCTCTGATTCTCTAACGCTCCTTCATGCTTTCTGTCCTGATTGAAACTAATCAATATGTTTATATATATATATATATATATATATATATATATATATATATATATATATATATATATTATATATATATATATATATATGTATGTATGTATGTATGTGTGTATGGATTTAACAATTATGTGACTATATATATATATATATATATATATATATATATATATATATATATATATATATATATATATATGTGTGTGTGTGTGTGTGTGTGTGTGTGTGTGTGTGTGTGTGTGTGTATGTATGTGTGTGTATGGATTTAACAATTATGTGACTATATATATATATATATATATATATATATATATATATATATATATATACACATATATGTGTGTGTGTGAGTATGTATGAATTTAACAATAATGTAGCCATCATATAGTAAACAGTAATAACCTACTCCAACAGTCATTATGTCGCCGCGTTAAACTGGAAATGCCTCGGAAATAACTTCACTCGTGGAGAGAACAACCAACTCTCAGACCTAATTAAACCTGGTAAACTTTTAACTAAACTTCATCTCCTAAGCATACCGTGCCCTTAGAAGATAAACTGGCTCATATTTCACAGGAAAGGTAATTAAATACTTGATGATAAAAATATTCTGTTATATTACTTAATGATGAGACGACATCCACTCATATTCTGTGACAGATGAAGTAATGTCTGTTGAGGTACGAAAAGAGTATTAAGTTATATAATAATTATGAAATTATTATATGATAAATATGAGATTCTGTAGCTATAAGTCATTCGGGAAGAAAAGAGTGAACTCTGTGCTAGAGGCAGAGGAATAAAGTATTACAAATAAAAATGAAAAACTCTGAAAGAAGCAAAACTCTTCATGTTAGATGCGAATATTTTAGTTTTAGATTTAGTTTTAAGGGTTTCCATTTACTTTACCTCTTTGTATTAATATTCTTAACCTCATGGCAAGGCGAACAAATCTTTTTGGTTAAATGCTTATTAATACCTAGAATAGGAAATTGTAGCTCGTGCAAATAGAAAAGCAGATAACGGCAAATGCGGTGTTACCCACACAGAACTTTTCTCAATTTGAAAGGTTTAAATATAAATGTGTAAATTAGTAATGTATAAAGAATTAACACAGAATATATTCTTTTGTTGTGAATAACAGAGAAGAGTCGTTTGATGTAGTTATTCCATTTTGACTTGATGTAATGAAATTGGTCATATTTCACCACAGCAAAATAAAATGGAAACTTTGTTTTTCGTAACAAAAAATATGTAGTTAGCAGTCATCAGAAATAAATTATATTAGATGTAGGAAAATAAGAGGAAGCACAGGAGAAAGAGAAATATATTATATATTATTATAAGGTGTTATAATATATAAAACCATTCTACAAGTGTAATATGTATCTCTGTGAAAATTTTGATGTTTTGCGTGCAGATTCGTCATTTGTTCTGATGATGTGATTTTAAAATGTCTTCTTACAGATAAATTGTGTATCATGTAATCTTAAAATGTTTTGATATGTTATTTCCATTTGTTTAATATATGGTGCAGTATATAAAATTGTATACTGGGTGTTATTAACTTGAATTCTTAGCGTGTTGTGGAGAGAGAGGGTAAGATTCTTATTGCTTACCACTTCCTGTCTTTACGAGGTGGTTGGTGTGGACGAAGTCGTGTTTTCGAGAAAGGCAGAGGCGTCTTGTGTTATCGACGAGTTGCCAGCCAATCGGCAAATTGCCTGTTATGCATTTATTCTGTGCCTATTCTGAGGTTGTCAGCTCTGTCTGTATTATTTTCCATGACCTTGAGTAATGGAATGAGAACAGAGACGTAGATGAAGTTGACATGCTGACAGCGAGCCAGAATGGGTCCAGAATACCTCCCTTTTATTTGATCAGTTGGTTTCAGTGAGAGGATGATGTCAATCATTGATAAGAGCTCTGGCATATTTCCTTCTGAGCCTTAGAATTCTCTGTGTTGTTCTTTGTGTTCTATAGAATAAAGGACAAGGTGTTCCCAGAATTCCCTATATGTATTCTTGAGTATTCTGAGAGGTCTTGAAGATAAAAGAGCAGTACTGAACCAGAAACACCCTTAGTTAGGAACAGGCTGCTGGAAGTAGGCTGTCTCCTCCTCTCTCAATCATACCATTCATGTATAAGGTTTACTGGCTGCTCTCTTATTTGTACAAGTTTGGTAAACTCACCCAAGAAGTGTATACTTTTGTAAAGTGATCTAAGGTTTTATATTATTACAAGCATTTAGAAAATGTATTTTACTATTTTCTGTTGAAGAAAGGTAAGGTTCTTACTTGATATGTTTTGTGCTGTTATTGTGATAGAGAACTATTATTTTTGATAAGAGGTGGATAATATCTCTTATTGTGTATTCTAATGCATCTTGCTGCTAATTATATATCATTGTATATCATTGTGACTTGGCAGTGTTGTCTTTGAGAAAGTCTTAGAAGACACGAGTTTAACCTTTTTAAAAGTGAAGGTAATCTTTTGAAAGATTAATATAATCTTTAAACATATTTTTGTCTTGGTGAAATGGCTGGTGGTATATTTCAATTTTGCATATTTCATTCTTATATGTCTGTGTCATCATATTACTCTAATTTTATAATTAGTGTTTTTACAAAGTTTTGTGTTAGTGATTTCTTAGCATTTTGTTAGGTATGCTTATTATTGAGATTTCAGAGAATTCCAGTCAGTAATATTTTGGTGAACACTTGTGTTGAGTTTAGTTAATCAGTTATATGTTTAAAACTTTTAGTTAATCAGTTATATGTTTTAAAACTTGAGTGATAGTTAATGGTTTGAATCTTACTTTAACCAAATTGCTTTCTTAATAAATTAAAGTTTTGTAGAATTAAACTTGATTAAGAAATACTTAAATCTTACACTGTTGTCGGATAATAGTAAATCTTTTTGAGATTGTGAACTCTGCATATAACTTTTGAACTTAGAAATAAATTTTTGTCTGTTTAAAGTTTTTAAATGCACAGTGTTTCATTTTGACCACCAGTAATTAGAGAAATTGGGAATGTGTACAAGGTAAGTGATATATCTGTTTTGTTCACCTGAGACTTATCTGGGTATAATAGAACCAGAGAAACCATTATAGTGTTTGTTGAAGTGATACCCATTTTCCACTAGTCTGTTTATAGCTTATTAGTTGTTACCTCACCCATAACTTGATAAAGATATATTGATTTTCTCATAATAAAAATATATTGATTTTCTCAAGTGATAAGTAAGTTTTATGGGATCACTGTACCTTTAGAGTATTCAGTCTTAATATTTCGTTATGAGGTTTCAAGTATCTGGTCGAAGTGAGGTAACTTTTTGGTCTTATTATTTGTGTAATAATCAGGTGCTTGATCACTTCGTGACAGTATGTATATGTGTATATATATATATAATATATATATATATATATATATATATATATATATATATATATATATATATATATATATATATATATATATATATATATAATTAGATTTTACCTGAGGGAAGAATGAAGAATGTGGAACTTACCATGGGGTTTCAATTCCAACTGCAGTTGTGGATTCAGGTAAACCTATAAAAGAAAACTAAGCTGAAGGCTTTACTTTAACAGGGAAAGTTCAGATAATAGTGGGGCAGATAAGAGTAATTTTTTAGAAGAATCGTGCAAATGATGATACAAGCATCAAATTTGGCACAATTGTTTTCCAAGAGATACTAATCAAATCTGCCCAATTGGCCAATTGAAAATCCAAAATGGCTGCCATTTTTCAATATGGCCGCCAAAATAACCACCCGAAGTTGATGTTTTGCTCAGAAATATTTGTAGTTGTCCGAATTGCATGATCTAAGTGTGGATTCCTATGTTTTTTAAGCCTGCTGTGCACATTGGTGACATCACTGCTGTGAAACTCAGCATGGGGTTCAGTGTCAGCTAAGTAGGAAATTTATGTTGGCATCATACTGCAACAACCTACTAGTATCCCAAATGCTGCACACCAGCGCGGGAGAGTCGACCAAGGATAACAGGGTTTTAGTTATCTGGATGGTGTACAGATCGCATGGAACTTTATGACACTGGACGAACAATCGGACTAAGTGTATGGCACAGTGCAAGAACCCAGTTGTATCCCATACAGGAAAGCGCCCCTATTGTATATTACAGGACATAAGGGGGCCTATTATACTATTACATGTACAGGGTGGTAAAAGGATAAACGCTGGACCCTGAACATCATTGTAATCATGGATGCAAACTCTTACTGGATGATCATGGAAAACAGACTGGACCAAGTGTTGCCTATGTCAGGAGGTTAAGAAAGAAGTTCTAAAATCTCCCCAGGCCAATCCTTCCAGAAGAGGGATGATGGATATACTGAACCTGGCAAAGAACATTCTCTCTGTTTCACTCAGTGCGCTACCAATCAGCTAGACCCTGCAAGACTTGATGAAGGTTCTGGGATAGAGGAAATGTTGAGAAAAAAATAAGGCACAATATCATGAGAGTTGCAGGCTTCTGTTCAACAACACAAAGTTACATCGAGCTGAAAGAGCAAGTCCCTGTAGGTACTAGTGATGAGGGCAGTAGAAGTAAGATTCCATGAAAACCCAAGAATCTAAAACAAAGAATATTTTCTTCTGCAAACTGAAGGAGGGAGCTTAGAGAAGCAATGACAATGCAAGTGAATAGGAGAATAAAATGAATGTGCCAAAACACCCAGTGATACAAAACTCGCCAAGCTAAGTGCAGGAGATGTCGTGAGCCCAAGAAGTGAAATATCACCCCTGGCTGTTTGGTGGCATTGTATAACCGAGAACGGGCATACCTAAAGGTGCTGGAGCAAGAAAAAAGCACAGGAACACTGGGAAGGATGCATAACCAATTGCTTTCTCTGAACTAGTCACCTACATCTGCGAGATGAAAATGCCAGTGATAGGCCACCGATTTTCAAGCTTGCTGATTTGACCAAGCTTTACAAGCAGAGGCTGGAACAGCTTGGTGTTGACTCGCCTGATGTTCATCCTACTCGACTCAAGGATCAGCTGCTTTTGTACATTCCACAGCTGCAAGCTAATCGCCAAGGACGAGAAGTTCTGTTGGCTGTTGAAACTGATGTAGGTTCAATCCTATTAGAAGCATCCCGTTATGGTGAAGCGATCCATCTAGCAAAAGCCGCTGGGATAATAAGACACGACATGCTCTGTCAGAAGTCGAATTTCAGCAGCTATTTTCATGACAAAGACTTAGAACAGGCTGTGCCACCATCACTACTTCAGTTTGTAAGCATGATCGAACATGGTGCAGACATCAATTCCCAACTCCATCTTGGAGCGTCAAAATCAGACTTTGCTGTATCACAACTTCTACAGTACAACTGCTTCGCCAAATACAAGGAAGGAACGGATGTCCACAGGCATTCAAGGACCAGGAACCACATTTTTGCAGTCTATGGGCCTGTATGTGTTTGCAAAGACGAGGAAGAGACAAATAATTGAAATGCTCCATGGGAATGGGCTCATATCATATGACCGAGTCCTAGAAATCTCAGCACAGTTAGGAGTAGCAGTTGTTGCACAGTATGTGGAAGATGGAGTAATCTGTCCCCCAGTCTTGAGAAAGACAACATAGACCATAATCTGACTGTGACCACAGCTGAAACAAGTTTACACAGTACAAGTGTGTCCGTTTTCTATCATCCAATCAAGAAAACCCTGTTTCATTCTTCAAACAAGAAACAGGCTGAGGGAATTTCTAAGGAGAAAGTCCTAAAAGATGACTGTCAGTTATTCTCGTGACTGTTCATCTCAAGCCAGAACAGACAGTGCAACTTGCAAGAATTCTTCAAGCGTGAGAATCAGTCATACCCTCCATCTATCAGTGACAGCGGCAAGCTGCATATGTGTCAGAAGTCACAGCTGGTTGAAATTCTTGAAGCACAAGTGAATGTCCCAGTGGGAGAACCGAAGGGAGATACAATCATCATTGATGGCTCAGCACTTATCAGTGCCTCACCTCCACGTACTTCAAAGACATTTAATGACTATGCCAAAGAAGACATCAACCCAATGGTGGAATTCTGTGGTGCTCAGTACAAACGGGTGGACATAGTCTTTGATGTATACAAGAAATCAAGTCTGAAATCAGAGATGAGGTCGAAAAGGGGAAAGGAATCAGAAGAGTGACAGGAACAAGCAAGACACGCAGAAAACTGGCAAAAGCTTCCTTCATGACCCCAGCAACAAGACTGAACTGTTTCGCTTCCTGGCCGAAAAGATGTGTGCAGCAGAAACGACAAGTATCAGTCATCGTCACAAAGGGAGAGGATGCCATTAGCAACATAGTGAAGTCTCTGGATGCCGTGTCCCCATGTTGTCACGAAGAAACTGACAGTCGAATATTTGTTCACGCTAGGGATGCAGCAACTGGGGGAGCAAGTCTATAATCATCAGGCTAATGACACAGATGTGCTAGTCATAGCAATATCTGTACTGCCATCCTTCCAGAAACTAGGTCTTCAGGAAATGTGGATTGCCTTTGGCCAAGCGTGGAGCCCATATGCGATGGATTCCAGTCCATGAGGTAGTTTCTGCAATTGGGCTTGAGAAAGCTAGAGGATCCCCTACTTTCACGCATTCACTGGATGTGACATTGTGTCTG
Source organism: Macrobrachium rosenbergii (assembly GCF_040412425.1). Classification (NCBI taxonomy): domain Eukaryota; kingdom Metazoa; phylum Arthropoda; class Malacostraca; order Decapoda; family Palaemonidae; genus Macrobrachium; species Macrobrachium rosenbergii. The sequence goes on from NC_089741.1 coordinate 57,148,777, forward strand.
CCTTCCGTGGGAAAGTGGAGAAATCTGCATGGCAGACTTGGAATGTATTTGATGATATTACTGTAACATTCATCAATCTCAGCCAGCATCCAACATTGGTTGGTGATCTTGACATGCAGAGGCTGGAAAGATTCGTTGTCCTCATGTACGACAGAGCAAGCGCAGCCACTGGTGTGGATGAAGCAAGACTAGATCTGTTTGCCTGCAAGCAGAGGCAGTACAACTCAATTCCACCAACACAGGCAGCCCTTAGAGAACATGCAAAGCGTGCAGCCTACCAGGCTGGGATCATCTTGGGCCAGTCAACCCACTGTAATCCACACATGAGCAGTCCAGCTGAATGGGGGTGGACACAGAAAGGAGAAGCTTGGCAGATACATTGGACAACACTACCACCGATTGCAGCAAGCTGTCAAGAATTGACAAAGTGCTCCTGTAAGAAGGTTTGCTAAGGAAGATGCAAGTGCTCTCAGGCAGAGCTTCCCTGCACATCACTCTGCAGCTGCATATGTGAAGAGTAGCAAATCGAGAAACAGCAACACGGTATGCATAACTTTGAAAATGTACTAGCCGGGACAAAACTTGGGTAAAGAAAGACAAACATCTTGTATCATCATTTGCACGAGTTTTCTGTTATCTGCCCCACTAATAAACACCTGGGTGCACTTAAAATCAATTATATTTACATTTAACAAACTAAATCAGAAGAAGGGGAATTTAAAACCAGATAGGTGAATCAGAGTACTGTCAAATAACTAAATTTACAGTAATTTACACAATAACAGACATGGTGGAAAAGTCCACATTGCAGAACACTGTTGGGTGAGGGGCGGTGGTTATACCCATGGCACAAGCACGGGTGTGAACAAATGCTTCCACAGCTAGCAACTCCGTCTGCAAACGAGAATGCATTCAGTTGCACTGACATTGGTAGTGTAATTAGGGAATCAAGGGGGTTGCACAGAAGGTGCCAAAGCAACTATTCTAGGTACTGTTATACACGTGAACTTTGAATAGTTACTCACTGCGTCAAACAAATCAGGTCTCGTGAAAAGATTGCACTTCAGAAGGGAAAATAATTCAGTAGAGTAATAATAGATTCGTGACTGGTTAAAACCTCGCTTTGGGTACTTTACCTTTCCGTCGGTGGCAGGGGACCTCGTCTTCAGTGCCAGCAGGGAGAGCATGAATTAGGGGCTTTCACCATAAAGAAAGTCTCAGGTTCAAAGCAGCCACATGGGAAGAATCAGGGCTTTGATGGAGCAGATAAGGCAAGGGACAAGTGTCTGGAGTCTGGGGCTGGGCATTTCTGATGAGTGGCACCCTGGCATCATCTTTTAAGACGTTGGCAGATTACGATTCCTCTCCTCCCAGATGGCAGTGCTTGCTCACTTTGCAGTCTGTTTTCTATGCTTTCCATGCCTTTGTGCCATGTTGTATGCCCCGACCACATGGTGATTCTGTTGTTAAGGCTGGGGCACTTACTCTTTTGGAGTTAATCCCCTTTGCCGACCTCACTAATGTTGTCTCCATCGTTCTGGGGTAATCCCATGGGCCTTCATGGTGGCCTGACGAACCCCTGCAAGGTTTCCCTGCTTGTCCAGGGTGAGAGAATGGAAAGCTGGGCACCCTTTCCGCCCAGATGCTTTTCCAAGATCAGTGCCACTTCGGCGGGAGAGTGTGAGTAGGTAGGTTGAGAGGACCTTTGCAATGTGGTCGAGCCAGGTTTCGGGCTCTTCTTCATTCCAGGGTTGGCTCAGGTTATTTACACTGCTGATAGTTGTCTGGGGAGAGGGTGCAATGGGCCTGGCGGCACTGAGTTTGGCAATTTTTAGTTCATGGGCCCTTTGCTTGTCTTTCTCTATTTCTCTCTCCACTCTTTCTCGTTCTTCCCTGGCTTCCTGCTCCGCTCTTTCTTGTTCTTCCCTAGCTTCCTTCTCCTTCCTTTCTTGTTCTTCCCTGGCTTGCATCTCTTTTCTTTCTTGTTCTTCCTTTTCCTCTCTCCTTTTTTGGAGTGGTGGCCTTCTCTAGGACCCAGTTCTAAAGATCTTTCATAGCCAGTCCCAACCCCTTGCCAGTGCTCGAGAACTGTTTGAAATCCTCAGCCTGCATTGTGCCGAAATCCTGGGCTCCAGTTAGAGAGAAGAACAAAGCTTGGCTTGGATGTGGTTCTTGGCTTCAAGGGTGGTTCCTTAGAACTCAGGCTTGCTTGTGATGAGCATTTCAGGGTTTGTACTGTAGAGCTAAGGGTTTGTGTGGGATGCACTATTTTATTCTGTTCCGAAGAACTCGAGGGTTGGGTGTAATAAATGCCTTTTAATTTTGTTCCGAAGAACTCAAGAATAGGTGTGGGATGCACGATTTTATTTTGTTCTGGAGAGCTGGAGGGTTTCTGCATGTTGAATGCTTTTAGTGGGTTCCAAAGAACTCAAGGCTGTGTGTGTTGGAGGTCTTTATTTGGTTCTGAAGAATTCAGGGTTTGTGCATGTTGAACGCTGTTATTTTGTTCCGAAGAATGTAGGGTTTGTGTGTATTGAACGCTCTTATTTTGGGTTCTGAAGAACGTAGGGTTTGTGGGAGTTGAATGCTGTTATTATGTTCCTAAGAACTTAAAGCTGTGCATGTTGAACACTGTTATTTTCGTCTGAAGAACGTAAGGCTGTGCATATTGAAAGCTGTTATTTTGTTCAGAAGAGTGTAAGGCTGTGCATGTTGAATGCTGTTGATTTGTTTTGAAGAACATAAGGCTGGGCATGTTGAACGCTGTTAATTTGCTCTGAAGAACGTAAAGCTGTGCTTGTTGAACACTTTCATTTGGTTTCTGAAGAACTTGGGGCTTGTGTATCTTGAATGATTTTATTTGGGCTCCGAAGAATGTAGGGTTTTTGCATGTTGAATGCTTTTATATGGGTTATGAGGAACTTAGGGTTTGTGTGTGTTGAACGCTTTTATCTGGGTTCTGAAGAATTTACGGTGTGTGTGTGTTGAACACTTTTATTTGGGTTCCAAAACTTAGGGTTTGTGTGTGTTGAACACTTTTATTTGGGTTCCAAAGAACTTAGGGGTTATGTGTGTTAAATGGTTTTATTTGGGTTCCAAAGAACTTATGGTTTGTGTAAGTTGAACGCTGTTGTTTGGGTTCCAAAGAACTTAGGGATTGTGCGACACGCATGATGTAGTAAAATATAAAAGAAATGGTCAACGTAAGCCTTAGGAGAGGGTTTGACTTGATGAAAAACCCTTAGGCCCCAGTGCGTGGCATGGAAGGCTTATGCTGGAATTTATTACATGATTTTGCCCTTTAGACAAACGGGAAGCACATAGCTTCAGAGGTTACACAACTAGATATGTGATTAAATCAAGTTAGCTGGCTTCTTCAGCAAAGGATAATTGCATAGAATGTGATGAGGAAAATGTGCTTGATTTGAAGTACGAGAGATAAAATGTGGCAGAATATGACAAGTATAAAATCTTAACTCTACCGTGCACGGGCAAAGTCTATTTGTGTAGGTCACGTTCGCAAAAATATCTACCATTACTCTATAGTGACCTGACTAGCACATGATCGTGAGGGTCGTGTTTACTTTACTTGTAGTCTTGTGACCACGGCCAATGTTGTGACAGGCTCGCAACTTGCGAAATCACGCGACCGTCTGAACGAAAAAGGATGCCCAGCATCTTTATGAGACGGATGAACAATTTTGGGAATTCGTTCTCCTGCCATTTACTGATTGTGCTTTAATAAACGAAGGATTTCGCTCACTCTCACGGACTTTTTATGACTCGTGCTAAGAGAGAATGAATTTTACATATGCTCTTCGTATGTGCTTGTGGTAGTAACGATTTAAGAAAGCAATTCTTTGATGTGCAAGGTTTTGGGGCTCACATGGCCCTGAATGAAATGAGTTACGTGAATGTTAAATTTTCTCATATGACAATATTGGGAATCGTTGAATGTTACTTTATATTCTCGCATGATGAGAGAGAGGCCAGCAAGCCAAATTTGCTGGTTAGGCATGAATTCACATCCTGGTTAACTGTGTTGCCTAGCTAAAATGGTGGACTGCATATTGCCCAGAACACATAGTAGAGGAAATAATGTGCTATTTCCTCAGATATCACTTGATTTATCACTATACTGCCTAACTATCTTAGCATTGAAAACATGCAGGCTAACATGCGATAGCACAACATGCGATAGCACAAAAACTTCTCTTTCGGATGACTGGCATTCTCTCTTCTCTGCAAGCTATTCCTGGAGCATGTAAGTGGTCTAACTAATCCCTAACAGCTCTTACAGCCACGATTTTGGTTTGTACCTAACACATAAAATAAAATTACACTACTTACACTGTGGAAAGAAATGACATTGTACTTATGCTATGGAAACCAGTTCACTTTTGCTTATAATGGGGAATTTACACTAACAGGTTAGTTTCTATGTCTTGTATCCAGCTTTAGCAAAGCTGGTAGCAGATAGCTGTGAGAGGTTGCAGGTGTGCAATGATCCTGCCTTGCAGGCTACAAGAATTCGATCAAGGGTTGCCAATATTAGATTTTTTACCTGGGGAAGAATGTGGAACTTACCATGAGGGTTTCAATTCTGACTTCAGGTGTGGATTCAGGCAAACATCATAAGAGAAGACTTAAGCTGAAGGCTTTACTTCAACAGGGAAAGTTCAGATAAACACTTGGGTTCACTTAAAATCACTTATATTTACATTTAAACTAAATTAGAAGAATGAGGAATTTGCAAATTTGCAAAACCAGACAGGTGAAACAGATTCCTGTCAAATAACTAAATTTACAGTAATTTACACAGTAACAAAAATTGGGGAAAATCCACTTTGTAGGACACCGTTGGGTGAGGAGCAGTGGTTATAACTTCAGCACAAATACAGGGGTTGAATAGATGATTCCACAGCTAGAAACTCCGTCTGCAAACGAGAACGCATTTGGTTAACTTCCACGGATGTAGGTAGTGTAATTAGGAAACGAGAGGGTTGCACAGAAAGGTGCCAAAGCAACTCGATTTTAGTCACTGGTATACACATGAAATTTGAATATTTACTCGCTGCACTAAAGAAATCAGGTCTCGTGACAACAAGATGAGCACCTCAGAAGGGAAAATAAATTCATTAGAAGAATAATAGATTCATGACTAAGAAACCTCACTTCAGGTACTTTACTTTACATCGGAGACAGGGACTCGTCTTCAGCGCCAGCAGGGGAGAGCATGAATTAGGGGCTTTCCACTACAAAGAAGGACTCAGGCTCAAAGCAGCCACATGGGAAGAATCAGGGCTCTGATGGAGCGGATGAGGCAAGGGACAAGTGTCTGGGGTTGGGCCGGGCATTTCTGATAGTTGCGCCCTGGCATCATCTTTTAAGACGTTGGCGGATTACGATTCCTCTCCTCCCAGGTGGCAGTGCCTGCTCACTTTGTGGTCCGTTTTCTATGCTTTCCATGCTTTCTAGCCATGTTGTATGCCTGACCACGTGGTGATTCTGTTGTTAAGGCTGGGGCGCTTTCTCTTTTGGAGTTAATCCCCCTTCACCAGTTCGTCTGTGCCTCTGGCAGGGATTTGCTTTCGAAAGGCGGTACCTGGAAGAGAGGCTCGAGCAGTCACTAGTTCAAGGAGGGAGGATTAGAGATTATTTTTAAGGGGGTGAGGAATGAGAGATTCTTCCAGGAAGGGGCAGTGTTTTCCCATAACTTGTCTTTGTTAGTCATTGGTGTTATTAACGTGACTACCTTTTTAATAGAATACATGTATTAAGTTAACCTGGTGCATCATTGCATCGTGTATATATGTATATATATTATATTTTTTTGATCCGGTGGTTACCAGCGTCACCTCTTGAGCGTTGAGGAAAACGACTTAAAATTCTGAACAATCCTATGTGTCTTAGTTGATTTAGAATTAATCACCTGGTAGTTACTCAGTTGTGGTTGTCGCAGCCATGCTCGGGAATGGACAAGGGTTTAGCAGTCTTGAAACATGTATGTCTTTTTATCGGTATTTTTTCTTTGTCTAACTTTATATCTATTTACGCAAACGTACACTCATAGACATATATGTGTGTATATATATATATATATATATATATATATATATATATATATATATATATATATATATATATGTGTGTGTGTGTGTGTGTGTGTGTGTATTATTTGTTTATTTGTTTATATATAAATTTGTATCTGTTTTAATGGCATTTAGCTAAATGTTTTATGGATTATGTTTTTACTAGCACTGTTTGTAGTTGAGAAACTAACATATACTTAAGCATACGTTATCGGTAACTTTTTGTTACAATAATTGGCTCAGAAAAGAAATTGATTTTCGTCTTTCTTTCGCATTTGTCAACGTTCTTAGACTATATGCAATGGGGTCTCCTTTGGAAGTCGTATCTAATACCAGACTTTACTTTGGTGGTTGCTCATGCCATGATGTTCCTTAAGTTATTTTGACGAAACAGAATTCCTGAAAACCACGATTCGTAAGTTTTCCATGAATCCTGTGCCCTTCTGTTTTCCTAGAAACTGATATGTCCTTTTTCTTTTAATTACAAAGGATATGCTTCATATGGTTCTCACACTCGAAACAACCTTGAATATGTTGTTTGAGATGAGATTGTGATTTAACAGGAAATTTCACAGGTTTTGTTCATTTATAACTTCTGACATCACCTTCAAGCTTGGTGTACTGAAGTTGTTCCATTTGATTCATGTTTCGTTTCATGATGGCTGGAAAACACTGGCACCGAAAAAAGTTTTTATTGCTCGCGGTCATGCCGGGGGATCTTTGGTATATCCCATCATATAAACTAATGGAAAAAGTGGTTTAGTCATTCAGCCTCTCAACGCGTTATGCATTTCCGTATTCTGAACGGGGTTTTGTACGCACAAACAAATAGGGGTCTTTTGCTTAACGCATGTAGAAGATGAGTACGCTATTACTGGAAATAATCCTGTCAGTGTTTTCTCATGTTATTGTGAGACGGCCTCAGAAAATATAGAGAAACTGAAATAGACACCACAATTATATCCGTAAGTACTTGGTACATTTATATTTCTGACGTAATTCTAAAAAAGTTATTGCACTGTACACATTGTACTTTATAATTTCTTGTAAAACCGTTTTAAGTGACACCCGGTTTACTATCTTATACCTTGCTGAGACAGTTTTATAAATGAAGCGTTAATGTTTCGGAGAGAGCTGGCAGTTGAGAGCTAATTTCTTTAAATAATAGGATAAGAGACTTCGGCGCTTATTTCCCAAGACTCCTCTGTGACTGGAATGGCAAAATACATGATTTCGTCAAAATAGTTTTTAGGAAAGTTTCATAATTACATGGCCTTTTTCTCCCAAAGTATTTCCGAGGCATGTGTTGTGGTTACAGAGTTTCTGATGCAGTGATATAGCATGATTTGGTATGCCAAAGAAAATACTTTGGAAAATTACTGAAATCAAAGTAGTTTTTTAAAAACGTATTATTGCTTAATTGACAGCTGCTATGTTCTTCAAAATATGAATGAGATATATGATTACAAAGTAAATTTAACGAACAGCGTTAATATGGTTAATTGAAATAAGATTTGTAATGCTGTAGTAAGCTTTGGGAGTATGAGAATTATAAAATCCCCAAAATCATGATTGTTCTATATAATGTTTCTGGTATATGGTGTTGCTCATGATTGAAAACAATTTTGAGATCATTTTTGGTCAGTTGTAGAGACTGTTGGTTGCTGTCATGGTTATAGGAGCTTTGTGGATGAATTGACAAGTGTATGAATGTGTGATAGCTAAGGCTGAATAGTTCAAATAATGATCTGGGACGGCTCTAGTTGTTAAAGGGGAAAGACTTTTTTTTTACATCAGAGATAAATTACTTTTTGGGTGATAAAATAAGTATTGTATGTTATATAGCACTTAATATGCCATTGTTAATTTTTTGTTACAAATGCTTGAAATTGTAATGACTAGTCGTCTGCTAAGACGAAATCTGAAACGCACTTCTAACTGAAATGACTGAATATATGTATCCATGGCGTCAGTGAATGGCCTGGGTCTACAAAGGAAAACGAAGAGAGAGGAAACCATTTGATCTGAAGCGTTTTTCGAAACTGGGATTATTTCACTGTGAAAGAATCATTGGCACCCTGGTGATTGTAAATGGGACTGGCATAGTGGAGGCTGTGCGGGTAGCTGTGAATTTGGAAGTGGGTTTCCAAAAGAAATGCTTGCCAAAATGTCTTGTATGTCGGTGAGTAATGTTACTAGGTGTACAAAAATACTCGGAATTTCCATTGAATACGTAGGTTTCAAGCTGCAGTCGCTTTGTAAGACTACCCTAACAGTTCTTTCCTTGGAGAATGACAGTATCACATCTCTGTAAGCCTGTGAGTTGTGTAAACTGTGTAAAATACTATTGTAACGGTAGTAAGTAAAATAAATGTTAGTGTTTCTCGGTGTTGTAAGTCAACATTGAAGTCAAGTGCACAACAACTGAATTTTAGTTTTAAGTACATACAGTGCAACTAGCGAGCGTTGTATGTGAGCTTTCGCTATCTTCCGCCATTCTCCCTTCCTCTCATAACATCATTATTTCCAACAGTATTCGTCGTTTGGATTTCTGCCAATTTACACCCTCACTACTGGGCTGTATATTTTACTTAGTGTTAATGTTATGAAATGTCTTTAGCAGGCTTCAAATTATAATACAGTCATTCTGCTGACATAAAAAAAAAAAAGCCAAGGTAGGCCGGCAGGTAGAAGTTCCATATGATTTGCGTTCAGGACGATTTAATGACAAAGCAAAATTTCATGTTCCAAAACACATAAATAGCAGTATTGCTGTAGGTTTATGCAGTTAACTTTTGTTTCATTATAATATATTAGTACAGTAGCGTAACCTATTAATACAGCTACCCAAACATATCAGTAAATTTAGATAGAAAATATTGGTGGTATAGTTGTCTTAAGCTGATATGATCACGGTTTTTATTTTTCATCGGGACTCGTATCCAGTTCCTGCAGCGGACGTCATCTAGGAGTGAGTCAGCCACATCGGCTGTCACTCGAAATTTAAAGGATATTTTTCCCTGGAAGTAGTTTCCATGTTAAGGAGTATCAGTTTCATGCGCATATGCATGGTGGTAGGTATAGATTTAGTGAATTGTGTGTTTGGACAAGCCTTCTCTTTAACCTTCTTGGGAGATTTTCGAGAGGAGGTTGCTAAGTCTTGCCTTTTTCCTCCCCACCACAATCGAGTTACCATAAGGGACCTAATTAATTTACTGTCTTAAGTGACAGGAAAGCAATTAATATTTAAGGAAAGGGGCTCAAAGTCGTCGCCCACTCATACAAACCCATAAGATGATCTCTGAGCGCTAGAGAAAAAGCAACGCATTGGTCCCTACCACATTCGTACTTAAGTGAGTGAATCGTGAATGATCCGCGTGCAAAAACTACAACAGCACCAGCCGCTTTAGGGACCTACACAGAAAGCTCATCAGCTGGACGTGAACTTATCTTGCATGCAATCTCCCACTTCGTGGATATTAGGATACTTCTTTTTCGGTGTATCTTAAATGTCATCTGTCCATCGCTTTCTAAGACAATTCCCCCCGAATGCCTCCGAATAATGCTCTCTGTATAACAACCTATCGTCTTCCATTCTCTCCTTATGACTAAACCATCTTTAAAAACAAAAGTCGATCCTTTCACCTGTCTTAATCGTTTTTCCACACAAAATAAGCAGTGCCACGTTTTCTCATTCTTTCAGATATCCTGTGCCACATATACCACGCAAATTCTTTAATCTCAAGAGCCTCTACCTTTATCTTTCGTCTTTGTTATTCTGGGATTGAGTAGATACCCCATGAGCCTACCCTGGCTACAATCCACCACAGTTACCTAACCATCTTATAAGTAGTTCAGTTCACAGATCATCGGCGCTATCTATCTATCTACCTATCTGTCTGTCTATCTATCTATCTGTCTATATATTTATTATATATTATATATACACACATACATACCTATGAATATATATGTACATATGCGTGCGTGCGTGCATTAAGCAAGATACAACTAGAAGGCTAATATTTTTCCTGTCTTAGCCACAGGCATTCGTCTTTTACCATTTTATATAACAAATGGAAGAGAAAATTAGTTATAATGTTATTTTGCCTTGGGTAAAGACATTAATTATATATGATATTGCGAGTCAGTCGCAAGTTAAAAAATTATATTACAATTATCACATTAAAAGATAAAATCTGCAACGGCTGTAGTTTTTGTTTGTCATGTTTTCGTGTTTTTCTCATAGTTTTCACATCAAAGAAATTATTCAGCTTTCCATGAACAATGAAGTTATTTCGTAATGTGTCGGAGACTCAGTAATTTGCATAGATATAAATGATTTTTACTATGATTTTATTTATTATTCTTTAAGTGATGATGAACAACTTATATTTTTTATCATTTCTACAATAACCTCATATCACTTGCATTTCTAGAAATTTGAGGTTCATTGTGTAATTTTTTTTTTGTTCCAGGTGTTACTCTA